>NC_134484.1:252563559-252748559 GCF_040206685.1 Ascaphus truei
GATTTGCCGCCATTTTTTTTAACTTTTTTTTTAACCCAATCAGGGAGGGGGATTATTTATTTATTTATTTAAAAAAAAAAAAAAAAAAAATTTGGCACGAGCAGGGGAATTCATTGAGCTGCAGCACGGGTCGCCAGCTGCCTAAATCCACTCGCAACGGGCGACAGGTTAACATTATTTGTCGAGCACTGTATATATATATATATATATATATATATATATATATATATATAGCATACGAACCAATCCAAGGACCAGTAAAGAGACAGCAAACTGCACGGGGTTAATCCAAAAAAACTGTATTCAAAACATAGACACACGCAAGCCGACGTTTCGGTCCCACATGGAGACCTTCCACGTGGGACCGAAACGTCGGCTTGCGTGTGTCTATGTTTTGAATACAGTTTTTTTGGATTAACCCCTTGCAGTTTGCTGTCTCTTTACTGGTCCTTGGATTGGTTCGTATGCTGTGTGTTTCTCTATGGGACTAGCATCTGCTTTTTTGCTTCATTACAGTGTGCTGACTGGCCTCTTGTGGATATATATATATATATATATATATATATATATATATATATATATATATATATATATATATATATACTATATATATATATATATATATTTTTTTTTGTGTGTGTCTGTGTGTGTGTGTGTGTGTGTGGAGGTATCTGTACCATGTTAGCCGAGCTTAATAAGATTTTTTTAGCCACAGAAACGTTATCGTCTATTCGTTTTTTATTTTATATATACTGTATATACATATTTTATTTTATATATAGACATACATACATATATGTATGTATGTATGTATGTATGTATGTATGTATGTATGTATGTATGTATGTATGTATGTTTGTGAGGATCCCTAGAGATCTAGATTTATGTTGAAAAAGTTATCATGTTTTGTGTAATTTGCTTGATCAGGTTAAACTAAGGATGGGGGGGGGGAATGAAACAGATAACGAACTAAATAGAATAGAGGAGGATACAAGGTGGTATGGAGGTAGAATGGGGGCAAGTGCGAATTTGACAAGCAGTGAGACACCCATAATAAATACAGTTAATACTAGAAAACTTCTAAAGACTAAACCAAGTTGACGCAGAAAGGAAGGAGAAGATAATAGTACAGGCTGAAAAAAAACTAAATGCATGCTTGCTAATGCAAGAAGCCTGACAGATAAAATGGGGGAGCTTGAATTAATAGCTGCAAGGGAACAGTATGATATAGTAGGCATTACTGAAACATGGTGGGATGACACTCATGACTGGACAGTTAATTTAGTGGGTTATTCCCATTTTCGGAAGGATCGAACAAATAGAAGAAGAGGTGGAGTATTCTTATACTGTATATTAAACCGGATCTAAAACCTATTATAAGGGAAGATGTTTATGAAGGGAATGATGACAATGTAGAGACCTTGTGGATAGAAATTAGCAGTGAAGAAATGTTTGTAGGGATATGCTATAAACCACTAAATATCAGTGAGATTGAGGAAGCTAAAATACTTTTGCAAATGGAAAAGGCATAAAAACTAGGTCATGTTTGCATAATGGGGGATTTTAATTATCCAGACATAAACTGGGGCAATGAGATTAGCATTACAACAAAAGGAAACAGGTTTTTCGGGTGCATAAAGACAATTATATGACCCAAATTATTGAGGAACCAACCAGGAGAGGGGCAATACTGGATTTGGTAATATCAAACAATGTAGAAGTATTAGCAAATATTCAAGACCTGGAACATTTGGGTAACAGTGATCATAACATGGTCTCATTTGAAATAAATGATCAAAAAACAGATCACTTGGGTTCCACAAAGACCTTAAACTTTAGAAAGGCAGATTTGAATAAATGAGGACTAATCTACAAGTAATACATTGGGATAATATTTTTGCAGTGAAAAATGTAGAAGATAAATGAGCAGTCTTTAAAACATTGTTAGAAAAGCACACTTATCAGTGTATACCCTTGGGTAATAAGTATAAAAGAAATGTCAAAACCAATGTGGCTAAATAAACAGGTAGGGGAGGAAATGGACAAGAAGAGGAAGGCGTTTAGATTCTTTAAGTCAGAATGGACGGAGGCATCGTATCAGAATTATAAGAAATGTAACAAAAATTGGCAAAAGGGCAATCAAATGAGCAAAAATGGATAATGAAAAAGGATTGCAATAGAAAGAACAACCTTAAAAAGTTCTTTAAGTACCTTAATAACAAAAAAAATGAGGAAAGAAAATATAGGACCTTTTCAGTGTGAGATGGGCAGGCAGATGATTGGAGATAAGGAAAAAGCAGAGGTATTAAACAAATTCTTTCCCTCTGTGTTTACCAGGGAAGAATCCATTTAAATTGTAGTGCCACAGGAGAAAGCCACAACCTCCATATTAATTAACAATTGGTTAACTGAGGAAAAAGTTAATAGACAGCTTGAAAAAATTAAAGTTAATAAGGCACCTGGCCCTGATGGCATACATCCCAGAGTTCTCAAGGAGTTAAGTTCAGTAATAGCCAAACCATTACATTTAATATTCAAGGACTCCATTTCCACAGGCTCAGTACCTCTAGATTGGCGTAAAGCAGATGTGGTGCCTATATTTAAAAAGGGAGCTTTATCACTACTGAGGAATTACAGACCTGTAAGCCTGACTTCAATAGTGGGGAAACTACTTGAAGGTTTAATACGGGATAATATTCAGGAATACCTAATGGAAAACAAAATTATTAGTAATAGTCAGCATGGATTTATGAAGGATAGATCATGCCAAACTAACCTTATTTGTTTCATTGAGGAGGAAAGTAGGAATTTAGACCAGAGTAATGCAGTTGATGTGGTCTACTTAGATTTTGCAAAGGCTTTTAATACGGTTCCACATGAGGTTGGTGTACAAAATAAAGCAAATTGAACGCAGTAAAAATATATGCACCTGGATTGAAAACTGGTTGAAGGACAGACAACAGAGGTTTGTCATAAATGGAATTTTTTCAGGTTGGGCTAGGGTCGTGAGTGGAGTACCTGAGGGAGTGGTACTGGGACCACTGCTTTTTAACTTGTTTATTAATGACCTTGAGGTTGGCATAGAGAGCCTAGCCTCCATCTTTGCTGATAACACTAAATTGTGTCAGGTAGTAGAATCAGAGCAGGATGTCATTTCTCTCCAGAAGGACTTGAGAGACTAGAAATTTGGGCAGGTAAATGGCAGATGACATTTAATACAGATAAATGTAAGGTTATGCATTTGGGAAGCAAGAATAAACAGGCGACTTACAAATTAAATGGGGATAAATTGGGGGAATCCTTGATGGAGAAGGATTTAGGAGTGCTTGTATACAGCAGGCTTAGCAATAGTGCCCAAAGCCATGCAGTAGCTGCAAAGGTAAACACGATCTTATCTTGCATTAAACGGGCAATGGATGGAAGGGAAGTAAACATAATTATGCCCTTTTACAAAGCATTAGTAAGACCACACCTTGAATATGGAGTACAATTTTGGGTGCCACTCCTTAGAAAAGACATTATGGAACTAGAGAGAGTGCAGAGAAGAGCCACCAAATTAATAAAGGGGATGGGCAATCTAACTTACGAGGAGAGGCTAGCTAAATTAAATTTATTTACATTAGAAAAGAGGCATCTAAGAGGGGATATGATAACTGTATACAAATATATTCGGGGACAGTACAGGGAGCTTTCAAAAGAACTATTCATCCCAAGGGCAGTACAAAGGACTCAGGGCCATCCCTTTAAGTTGGAGGAAAGGAGATTTCACCAGCAACAAAGGAAAGGATTCTTTACAGTAAGGGCAGTTAAAAATGTGGAATTCATTACTACTCTGATGGTAGATACAATGGATTTGTTAAAAAAAAAAAGGTTCGACATCTTTTTAGAAGGGAATGGTATATAGGGATATACCAAATAAGTAAACATGGGAAGGATGTTGATACAGGAAGTAATCCGATTGCGAATTCTTGGAGTCAGGAAGGAATTTATTTTTCCCCTTATGAGATATCATTGGATGATATAACACTGGGATTTTTGGTTTGCCTTCCCCTGATCAATAAGTAAGTATAGATAAAGGATAAAGTATCGGTTGTCTAAATTTTGCATAGGTTGAACTTGTTGGACGTATGTCTTTTTTCAACCTCATCTACTACGTAACTATGTAACTATGTAACTATATATGTTCTCGTCGTCTCCCTTATTGATTACTGCAACATTCTATATCTGACCTCGCTGCCTCATACTTCTCTCCCTTACATTCCATTAAAAATTAGACCCCTGGCTGTTCCTTCTAAACAAAGCAGTAGAGGGGATTTCCAGAACACATGGAAAATTAATAGAGCATTTTGCAACAGCGACGAGGTGTGCGATCAAAGCATTATGGAAACAGACTGAAATTCCAACTATTCCACCAATCAGAAACAGAATTTTGTTTATATGCCAGATGGAAAAATGAACAAGTTTGGTTAATGATACTGGCGCTAAATTTCTAAAAGTCTGGACCATATGGCCAGCACAAACAGACATCCCAGGGGTGGATGGTACTACAATTCTGCTATGATAGTCTCAGAAACACGCTCTCCGCTAACCTAAAAAAGACAGACAATAGTCAGAAGAGGCAACGGTAGTCCTTTGGTTAGAGATCAGTGAGTCTGGCCACGTGGGAGGCGTACTCTGGAAGTGTGGAAGAGGAGACGCATGAATCGGAAGATGGAGAAGCAGGGGATTGGACTCCCCCCCCCCTTCCCACCCCTCCTGATTTAGGTTCAAATTTTCTTTTTCTTACAAGTCTGATTGTCATTTCTATATGTATCTTATTTGTACAACAGCTGTGATTTTTACGAATATGAAACTATGTACTGTAACATGTCAAAAAATTCAATACAATTTGAGTTATTAAAAAAAAAATGCGGCTGCTCGAATAATCCCCTGCTCTTCTAGATTCTTATCTGCACCTGACCTCCCAAAATCTCTCTGCTGTCTTCTGTATAAACTACAACATTGTTCTTTCTTTTTAGGCTCTACACTCTTTTGCACCTCCATATATCTCATTTTACCTTTACAGCCCTCTCATGTCTTACATTTTTTTCATTAAAATCTCTCTACCTAATATTTTACATAAAATAACCCACACCTACACTACTGACTTCAGATGCACTTGACCTACTTGACAGCACTTGAAGTAATTGCACTTTGACTCTGTGTCTGTACTGTAAGTCTCTTAATATACCCCTTAGATTGTAAGCTCTTTGGGCAGTGCCCCTTTGCCTTATGTTATAGAATGTATATCTGTACTAGATTGTCCTCTCATGGGTTAGATGTGTAATGTGTCTTTGTTAGATAGGATAAAGCAGTGGTTTATCTGTCCACAAATACAGTAGATGAGTAAGATGATATACAGTAGGAAGGCTGACATTTTCCACCATTTTCTTTTAAATCTTCTTTCTATTTGATTAGGCTTATTAATACATTGTTAATCTTTATCTGTGGTTATAATGATGATTGTCATGCCAGCTGATATTGTTATCTCTATCAGTAGACGATATCAGCTTTATTATTTTGCACACTAGCTCTATGGTCACATAGAATTGAATGTGAGTTGTTACCATCTAGGTTATCACCAAGTGTATAGTTATGCTTACTGCTTTATGTGCAGTTTTGTTACTATTTAGCTATAGATTGTTTCAGTGATGCTGCTACCATACTTTCCATGATATTTGTTTTCAGGAAAACTCTTACCTGTATTTCTCCAGTTACTGCTCAATTCAGCATGACTATTTTTATCTCTGATCGCTCTTGCAGGATTGTACTTCCTGTGTTCTTCAGGTTGTCCTGTATCTTCACTGCTGTGGTTCTCTACAATCAAATATAATACAGAGGTTGTTTTTGAACAGGTAGCAAAGAGTTAGAACGGCTTAGCTAAAGGTCGTTGGGTATGCACACTGAAATGTGACAGCCATTATCACATACTGTAGCAAAGACATTCTCTAAAAGGGCCATTAACAAGTAATAATGGATATCTACAGTATAGTACTGTAAATTGTCCCCTAGTGGAATATACAGTACCTGCAATATGAAAGCAGTGGTTTAGCTATCCATAAAAAGCTCAGGGGGATGAAATAGGAAGGGTTACATTTTGCACACATTCAAATTTGTAGTCTGCCTTCCATTTCTCATCACCTTTTTCAGATGAGTAACTGTGGTCAGGATGGTTTGGCTGAGTTCTGCTATGATGCAGTTCTGAAGAAGCCTGAAGCACATCTGGAGTCTGCTCTGTCGTAGACTTGTTCTCAGAGCTTTCTCCGATGTCCTGGTTTCCATTCAGTACAGAACTAGAAGAAGCACTGTCACCTTGGCTTCCAAGTAAGCTATTCAAGTCAAGCAGATCATCTGTAACGATGGAGACAACATTAGTTTGAGAACATACTACTGTAACTGTCTTGTCCAACTCTAAATTGTAGCAAATCAGTTTTGGGTAGTGTGCAGTTGTTTCTGATCAGTTGTGTGAGCAGCTGTATCTTATATAGAAAAAGACTGCTGCAGTCTAAATTGCTGTTTTTTTAAATGTATTTATTATTTATTCCCCCCCTCCCCCCCCCCCTTTAATCTGTGCATCAATACAATCCACACAATAAATGTCCTGGAACAGGATTGTATATTTTCTGTGTATTTTTTCTGCTCTCAGGCTGCCAGCTCTCCCCAGTGAAAGTTGCATATTTCCCTGTTCTGAAGCAGCCAGTGCTGGTGTGTAGCTGCAACATTGTTGCTACAATATAGCTTTTACACAAGCCACCAATCAGTTGCATTGCAACCTCTCACTGCTCATAGCTTGAGTTGGTTAAGCCAATGCCTTTCTCTGTTTGTTAGTATGCCCCTTTGGCTTGTTCCTGTCTGGAAAGGAAAGTGTGCTTTCTCTTATCATCAGCAGACACAGTGAGTAGATGCATCTTCCACTACTCCCTTAGAAAGGGATTCCTTTTTACCTTCCCCTCACAAGAGCCACTTCCTACCACAAAAACTACATGCAAGGGCTTTAATATTTCTGTTAACGCCCACCCAATAAAGTTAAAGAAAATAGAAGGACTTTGTGTGCTTTTAAAGGGGGCGCGTTTATGCTACATGAACCTACTCACATGCTACAAGGGGCTTGGGTCCAGAATAATAAGTAATTAGCTAAGATGCCAATCGATCCGTTCTCCTGTGATCGATTGATGAAGTTTCGGCTCAGGGGCTCACTAAATGTCTGTCAGTGCAGCAGAAGAGGACCACAAATGCAAAGCTCTGTGGGGAAGATCATGTGACCAGGCAGTCACTAGATACAATTGGTGCACTGTTAGAAAAAGGGCAGGGCTCAAATAGTGGTGTGCCATAGCCTATTTCAGAAGAGGAAGGGGGTGTGACTTTGTAAATGGTTGCTATAGAAACAAAAAAAGGGGTGTGAAGTGAAACTTCTTTGCATTTTGTAACTCTCTAAAGTCTTTCATTCATGCAAATTGATAAAAATCAAACTCTAATTTATGTGACAAAATGCAAAGCAGTGTCACTTATAACGTGCGTGTGTGTGTGTGTGTGAGATATATATGTGTGTGTGTGTGTATATATATATATATATATATCCATGGCTGGGTCAGCTAACTTTCTGCCTTCCCTGAGGCCCGTCTTGCGGCTGACGTGAGGTCAGCTGAGTGGCTGGAACTTTGGGCTGTCTGGCTGGCAGGCCATGATTTAATCGTCATTGGCCTTGCCTGTTCGTGAAGCACTCTGGCAGGGTTAGCTTCTACCCTTTGCTGTACCTCCAGACCTCTGTGTGTGTTTTATTTCTGGGATGTTTCGGGTGAGGAGTTGGGGAGCAACATCACAGGCTCTGAGGTCATGTTACTTTTACTAAAGAGTAAATGTTTGCGTATTTCAATGTATACACTGTTGTCATATTATTCATTTTCTGCCATCTTTTTGGCTTATTGAAAAATCTTACCCCCTTGATGATCTTGTCCAGCCATTCTCCTTTACTTCATTTGTACGGATGCCTAAAAAAAAGACACATTTTGTCATCCTCAGATTAATACTCAAATGAAAAAAGTGAAACTGTAAGTGTGTAAATAAAAGAAAAGTACTGGTACTCTAAAAATAAAGGAATAGCAGTACTCTATACCAGGGGTTCGCAAACTTTTTTCCCTGCGCCCCCCTTCTGGCGGTCCTCTCACTTCCGCGCCCCCCTTCACCCCCGCTCCGGGGTCGTCTCTGGCGTCATGACGTCACGTTGCCATAGCAACGTGACGTCACATGATTTCGCGGCGTCATTTGATGCCACGTTTGAGAAGCCGCCGGAGCCAAGGTAAGTTAGGTTTACAGAGGCCCTGCAGCTCCCCCGGCACTTAATATAAGTGCATTTGGGAAGCACGCTGGGCCTCTGTAAACCCCGTGCCCCCCTGCACTCAGTCTCATGCCCCCCCTGGGGGTCACGCCCCCCAGTGTGCGCACCACTGCTCTATACTACCTAGAATCAGATTTCAGCTACTGCATTTAATGGTGTCGATTTCTTTGGTTTATGCTATTTATACAGCATGAATATTTCATTATCTAACATGTAGAACTACAAAGTAAGGTTGCCTCCTAAGGCTGCGCTTATATTGCCGGCGACGTCAGGCTTCGGTTCCTGGAAAAATCAAATGGAGATGACTTCCAGCGATCGCGACTGCGCTGTTGCGTCGCGCTTACTATAAGCGCACGCGACGGTGGCAATGCATTTGTTTTGACGCGATGGCGCGCCGCTTTCGCCGGCAGTATAAGCGCAGCCTAACTCAAGTCATCCTAGTTGGCAAATCCCCGCTTTCCGTGTTAAAACGATATAATAATAATAATAATAATAATTATAACTTTATACGGTATCATACAGTGCCTTTCTCCCAATGGGATTTAAAGTGCTTCACAATTACAGTCTGGTGCGTGGTACTGTACACAGCACATACGAATGTTTACAGACACAGTCCCTGCCCCATAGAGCTTACAATCTATGGGTTTTTTTGCCTGAGGCACAGGGAGATACTTTCCCAATGTCACAAGGAGCTGACAATGAACCTGGTTCTCTTGAATCAAACTGAGTGTCATTGTTTATAAAGTCAGTGTCTTAACTCAGTGAGCACTATGACTTCTCCCTAATAGTCAGTGCAGGACTGTTTTCTGTTTCTTGCTACAGTATTTAAGTCTGTGAATTATTTCATATATCAAAAGTGTATTATAAAAGATCAATAAAAGATCAATAGAAAAATACAACAAAACAGAAAACGAGGAAAAAAGTATGTGATGTGTTGTGGCATTGATCCAATTTTCAAGTGCCATCTTAATTGTGTGTAATAAACCACTTCAGTAGTTTACCATCCATCATTCACAGATACCTTCCCCACAACATACGGTACAGTGTAATTCACTAGTATGAACTAGAAATGTGTGAATGTTTAGCTGAAATTTGCAAATCGGGTCAAATTTGCATACTCACCCCCCCCCCCCCCCCCCCATCCCCACCCAAAAAAAAAATCTTGCAAGAAATAAAAAGCTTTGTGAAAATAATTAGCCAAGCTTTAAAAGTCAATATGCAAGTTCACGTGGCCCAGTGTATACTACCATTTACAAAATGTCAAATGTAGTAGAAATTCTAAGCAATGTAAACTTACATCAAATTTGAGCAAAAACACAAAATTTATGAGAAAACCTTGACCAATTTAATTTCTCTAATGATAACGTAAAGGTGTGCGGATTTTCTTTATATCTATAGTTAAAGGGGAGCAATGTCTGTGTGATCCTAATGAACTACACAGGTACCAAAGTCAAGAACGTACAAATGGAAGTTTGTTTTGACAAATAAAAGTTTGTTTTGACTGCAAAAAAAAAATCGCCGGGTCTCCCTTTTGGCAGAGCCGGAAGTAGGCTGGGCTTTGCTTCCGGCACGCTGGCGTGAGAGGGAGGCCCGGCGCGCACGGGAACAGCATGCAGGAGACAGGTGCAGCGGGGCCGGCGGCAACTGCTGTGCCAAGCCGCCGGGCCCCTCGCAGCACCGCCACCAACCCCCTCCCGCTGCACCGCCAACCCCACAGAACAGGGCCAAACCCCTGCTGCCGCCGGATACCCCCCTGCTGCCGCCGGATACCCCCCTGCTGCCGCCGGATACCCCCCTGCTGCCACCAGACAACCCCCTGCTGCCGCCGGACAACCCCCGTATCGCCGCCCCACCGCAACATCGCCCCTCCCCGCAACATCGGTCCCCCCCCCAGCACCGGGGCCACATTACATTACAAAGTGTCCCTTTTTTTTGTTTTGTTTCTTCCACCCTATTTTTTCCTGTTCCCATTCAAATGAGTGCTCATTAACCCAGCACTTACCTCTTTGGTCTCCTTGTACTGTATGTGTCCCAGACAGACTCTGCAGAGCTCTGTGTGCACCTCTCCACACTACAGTAGGAAAGCAGACCTGCCTCTGATGCTACGTCTTTTTATTGTGCGTTTAGTTTCATTTCTCTGTTATTACAGCTCAGGCTCCTCGTTGCTTACAGTAGTTTCATTTCTCAGTCTTCCCAGCTCAATCCTCATTGTTTCGTTTCATTTTCCTGTAGTTGGCATTAGTCTAAAGAGCTATTATTGGTGCCTACTTACAGTATTTCTACATATAGCACCCCGACAACGCAGAACCCAAACAGATATTGAAATACCTTGCTGGTGTTACTGGATGGAAGTTACGTAATCACACGTAAAATAAAAACTTCACTTCTTTGCTCCTTGCCAACACTATTATTTTTGTTTTATTCAAATCGTAGCTTTTCTTGTTCATCGGCTGTTTGACTACTGATGGTATCATATTTACTTCCCAAAGGCAATAAGGGAAATGAATACAGTAGAGGGGGAGATTCCGAAATCAGGAAAGAGTTTAGATAAAGATTGTTAAAATACTCATAAACGGATGTGGGGTTACAAAGGAAATATTGAAACATTTAACCTATCCAGAGTTAGCAGCAAAGGGGCTAAAATATTTATGCTTGTCTGAATGTTTTAATGACACAAATCAACAAAACATATCACTAGTCATTAGTTAAACCAGCAATACTACATTCCCCCTTTTTTGTTTTTTTCCCCCTCTTATTTGTATATGTAACGCATGTGGCAATGTATAACTCTACATTCTTACCTAAGCTGGCAATCGTTTGGTGCTCCTGTTATTTCATCTGTAAAAATCCTGATTGAAGCAGCAGCCATTATGTTAGAGACACAGTCAGTGTAACTCAGCAGCTACAATGTATCCTTATATTATTAAGGTAACATTATCTATTGTTACGGTTTACAGCTCAAACTGCTGGGAACATTGGTAACAAATTATCCCAAACATGAAAGTGTTTCAAAGATCTTGCACGGCTTGGGAGGTGGATTAAAACCTGCTTTAGAAATCAAAGGATGCTTTAAAACTCATAAAAAATTGCATTAAGAATTGAATTTTTTTAAAAATGCAATAAGTATTATCTAATACTACAGAACTGATTTAATAAAATAAAAAAAACATACTGTAAGATTTCACGTGTTTTTGCTGCTTTAACGTTAGTCTTAGTATCCGACTGCAGCAATCCCATACTTCATGCATTTAAAGTTAAAATCACATTATGGTGCAACTTTGTTCCCAGGCATAACACTTATTTTCTTATTTAAAAGAGTCTGAAGAATTACCAATACGTGATAAAATCTGTTTTCAATGTATTTATTCTTTTAGTGTTAACTTTGACTGTGGTATGGATCTAGTAACCATATACAGTGGTGTGAAAAAGAAAGTACACCCTCTTTGAATTCTATGGTTTTACATATCAGGACATAATAACAATCATCTGATCCTTAGCAGGTCTTAAAATTAGGTAAATACAACCTCAGATGAACAACACATGACATATTACACCGTGTCATGATTTATTTCACAAAAATAAAGCCAAAATGGAGAAGCCATGTGTGAAAACTAAGTAATAGCTTGTAGAACCACCTTTAGCAGCAATAACTTGAAGTAATCATTTTCTGTATGACTTTATCAGTCTCTCACATCGTTGTGGAGGAATTTTGGCCCACTCTTCTTTACAACGTTGCTTCAGTTCATTGAGGTTTGTGGGCATTTGTTTATGCGCAGCTCTCTTAAGGTCCAGCCACAGAATTTCAATCGGGTTGAGGTCTGGACTTTGACTGGGCCATTGCAACACCTTGATTCTTTTCTTTTTCAGCCATTCTGTTGTAGATTTGCTGGTGTGCTTGAATCATTGTCCTGTTGCATGACCCAATTTCGGCCAAGCTTTAGCTGTCGGACAGATGGGCTCACATTTGACTCTAGAATACTTTGGTATAAAGAGGAGTTCATGGTCAAATCAATGACTGCAAGGTTTCCAGGTCCTGTGACTGCAAAACAAGCCCAAATCATCACCCCTCCACCACGGTGCTTGACAGTTGGTATGAGGTGTTTGTGCTGATATGCTGTGTTTGGTTTTCGCCAAACGTGGCGCTGTACATTATGCCAAACATCTCCACTTTGGTCTCGTCTGTCCAAAGGACATTGTTCCAGAAGTCTTGTGGTTTGTTCAGATGCAACTTTGCAAACCTAAGCCGTGCTGCCATGTTCTTTTTAGAAAGAAGAGGCTTTCTCCTGGCAACCCTTCCAAACAATCCATACTTGTTCAGTCTTTTTCTAATTGTACTGTCATGAACTTTAACATTAACATGCTAACTGAGGCCTATAGAGTCTGAGATGTAACTCTTGGGTATTTTGCAATTTCTCCTAGCATTGCACGGTCTGACCATGGGGTGAATTTGCTGGGATGTCCACTCCTGGGAAGTTTGGCAACTGTCTTAAATGTTTTCCACTTTTGAATAATCTTTCTCACTGTAGAATGATGGACTTTAAATTGTTTGGAAATGGCCTTATAACCCTTCCCAGATTGATGGGCAGCAACAATTGCTTCTCTAAGATCATTGCTGATGTCTTTCCTCCTTGGCATTGTGTTAACACACACCTGAATGCTCCAGACCAGCAAACTGCTAAAACTTTGGCTTTTATAGAGGTGGTCACACTTGCTGATGATCATTTAATCAAGGGTATTTCATTAGCAGCACCTGTCTGCTATTTAGCATCTTAATTCCTATGGAAACAGTAATGGTGTACTTAGTTTTTCACACATAGCTTCTCCATTTTGGCTTTATTTTTTGTTAAATAAATCATGACACAGTGTAATATGTCATGTGTTGTTGTTCATCTGAGGTTGTATTTACCTAATTTTAAGACCTGCTAAGGAACAGAGGATTGTTATTATGTCCTGATATGTAAAACCATAGAATTAAAAGAGGGTGTATTTTTTCACTCAACTGTAATTCTTGGAGAGGTGTACAGTAGATGTGTGGTTGGTTGTGAAACATTTGAATAGTACCCATGCTACAGTACATATTTGCTTTCTTCCCACTCTGCTCCTAAATGCACAAAACCCCTCTCAATTACCCTGTTTGCCATTATACTTACATAGATCACCAATGCAACCAATCTCGCCACTTTTGAATTAATGTTGACAGTCATAAATGTCATCCTAATGCATCTATTCCCACCCATAATGATCTTTATAATACACAGGCCAGGTGGTGAACGTAGAGCCATGATCTGGCAGTAGAACCCAGAAGAGCTCAACACATTGGGGTCTATGTGTAGTCAATTTCGCAAATTGAATATTTGGTGGTAAATTGACGCACAAATTATATTGTCTATATACTAACTTTTTTTCTCAATGTGTGGCTTAAATTCAGTGCCAAAGGGTCCTGCCACCTCTGTGGCCACAGACACTTAGGCACTTCATGATCACGTAGCCGCTCTTCGGAGCGATCATGTGATTCCTTCAATGTTCCAGTCGCTGGACAGGATGTGTCACAGTGTCCCTATCTAGGGCCTGTCCCTAAGCTCCACAAGCTACTAGGTGGCTCAGGACCTAACTGGGACCTTGGGGGCTGCTGGCCTAATGCAGAGGGTCACTGACCCCTGCATCCACCTCTTACCCCTAGCTGGTCCGGATCCTGACTGACTGCGTGGCTGCAAAACCCCGCGAAATGTATCTTTATTCCTGCAGGGCCATACCTCAGCCCTATTGGCTCCCTGGGGTCATGTATCTCTGCCCCTATGCACCCTGGGGGCTGGCAGTCTCATCTCGCGCATGCGCGAGCTACTGCACCGACACACTTTATTCGAGCAAATACCCAGTATGTACCTGGCAGATACCTGGAATGCGCCGCTCCTCACCTCTGACAAGCCCCGTTGTGTTTGCCTTCCCAGCCTGGGTTCATGCCTGGCTGACGGGCGGCTGATCTGTTAAATGATAATGATTAGGATTTAATAGGCTGCAATGCTTCGCGTGTCTACCAGATGGCATAAATTCATGAATTGTAATGCAGTATATATATATATACTGTGCAGTATTACAGCCAGCGGGAATAAAATGCTTCAATCCCTGCCTGGAAAATACCTCAATGCACTCGGGCAGAAAACAGTCACAAACCTCAATACACCCGGGTATACCCGAATTCGTGGGACTAGCCGAGCTCGAATAAAGTGTGTCGCCAGTGTATCTGGGGCCTCCCGCGCTGTCCTATGCCACTGCGCATGCGCAACAGCCCTAGGTATGGCGGCGCCCTTCACTTCAGCCGCCGGGCCGGTGGCAACGCGATCGCGGCCTTAGCGACGGCCCGATCGCGTCCCCGGCAACCGGCCCGCTCGCGTCCCTAGCTACCAGGGATTCCGCTGCCGCTCGCGTCCCTAGCTACCAGGGATTCCTCTGCTCGCGCGCCGGACCCCCCTCACTCCCTCGCACACAGCGTCTTGCCAAAAGGGAGGAGGGGGTCAGCCACACTAAAGGGGGACCTGGCTACACACATAAAAAAACTTTATTACCGCACAATTACAGGTTATGCAAATACAACACTGGGTCCAAGAGCTGACACTCTATAAACCCAACACACGGATCAGGGGTAACAAACAGGTTTAAACCTTTATTTTATAGCCTGGCTACCCCCTACCTTCACATTTTCCTGATCAAAACTCCTCAACTGCCTCCTTAATTGCCCCTGTAACACCTCCCTGCCTGGCTCAAAGGGAGTTTACAGTTTGTCTTTGATCTCAGGCTCTCAGGGTTCATACCTTAATCCAACGGATGGTTCTTGCAGCTGGGCATGCCCGTGTGCACCCCTGCCTGCTCTCCACCGCGCCTTGCGCCCCCCCCCCCCCCCTTTCGAACCAGGCTTCAAATGATTTGCAGGGTCATGTGACTTCACATCGCCATGGTAACGTCACGTGACCCAGCAGTGTAATTTGATGCCGGGTTACCAGGACGACGCGTCGCTGAAAAGGAAGGTAAGTGTATTATAAAGGCCTCGCGCGGTCTCCCAGGATTTAATTTACATGCCTGGGGGGAGCGCGCAGGACCTATATAAGTGCTGAATCCAGTTTGCGCACTGCGGGCTAGGGCATCACACAGAGCTACCAGCTATGCTACTGGCTGTCATGTGACCAGGCATCACTAGATGTGTGACGTCAGCGAGAAGATGGTTGTGCATTTCACAGAGATACATTTATTCCCCATTTTTACTTATTTTTATATTGTTTGGTGCTCCTGTTATAAATCTGTCAAAATCCTGATTGTGGGCCTAACTAAATGGCCACTTTCTGACTTTGTGCTGCAGTCTGTGAAATGCTGCTGCTGTAATGCAACATTAAGTGTAGCACATTATTGTTACAGCTTTCAGAGCACTAAACAGCCTGCTGTTTGGAATGCAGAAACAGATCTGTTTGTGATACTTTGTTGGCAATGGGCAGATCTCAAAAAAGGTGTGTGTGAGAGCCTGTTTCAAAAGAGGAAGTGGATATGACTTTCTAAATGGTTTCTGTAGCAACCAGAGGATGATCAGTATGTAGCACTTTACCCCCACCCACTGTGAGATTTGGTCGCTACCTGTATGTTTCCTAGTGCAGTACATACCTGTGAGGAAGCAGGAGGGCTCTGAGTTGCTCCACGATGACGTGGGGAGAATCAGGACAGGTTTCACGTGCTTATTATCTGTTGGCAGCACCTCTAGTCAGAGAGGATCCTGTGTCTGCAGGATGGTCCATGCTGACACTTCTCTTATCACAAGGCAGTAAGTCACACAAGCTTAGATGGTTCAATGGATGTTTATTCATGGTCACAGAACTCACAGAAGTTCTCATTCCCTGGAAGGTTACCTTAAGGCTTTAGGCCCATCTAGGTTCCCTTCTGGTGCTCCTCCTGTATCCCCTTGTGGGATACAGGGTAGATGTTATCACTCCACAGGGGGAGGAAAAAGACACACAGACCTCTGAGAGAGCGCCAGTATATACCCTGGGGGTTGGGCTTGTAACCTTGCCCCATAACAGGGCAGGTCTGATACTGATAGGCATCATACATTTGCATATGACTCAACCAGTATTCTCTCCCAGGCTGACACTCAGGTTGTTGCTAGGCCTGCCCCTGGATACAGCCAATATACCCAGGCTGCAACAACAAGCTAGGCTTGCATGAGAGAATCTATCCACTCATAGCGCCTGTACTTACCAGGACTTACACTGTGGAGGCCCAACAGAAGAGCAGTGGCCGGAGGCTATGCTACAAGTATATTAAAAAAAAAAAAAAAATTAAATGCCATTAGGAGTTTAAAAAAATGTGACAGTATTATCTAATACGACCCAGTGACTTAGCCCGGCGCTGAACAAACAGTGTAAAGTGATTAAAGTGTTAAATACACATACAGAGTGAAATAGGGTGTAACATAAAACAAATTCTCAACCTTCCTATGGGGAATATGTATAGATTACCCTCAAGATAATGTAGATGCAGGTATTTGGAAGGGAGCGATGGTAGCAGGAACACCCCAAAAAATAGAAAATACAAAAAAGTATTGTGCAGTATAATGGTAAGGAGTCAGATGCAGAGAAGATCTTGGCTCTATCAATATCTATGCAAAACCTGCTACAACAGAGAAAAAACAAAAACCTGATATAAAGAACTATGCCAAACATACAAGACTGTGATGAGCAGCAGTTACATAGATCCAGATAAGGAATAGCAATGGTACACCTCCATTTCCCATAGTCTAGCAGGTAATCCGAAGGTTAGAATTACCGGTATGAATAAGAATAGTCCCAAACTACTCACAGTACAGATAGGAGGAAAATCTTGCCTACAATAACAAACTCAGACAAAATTAAGTATCTCCTAGTTTAGTGGATAGAACGCAACCTAGAATAACCATTACATTTGCGAAGCATCTTTAGAATAGCTAAAAGTAGGGGGAACACGGAGACTAGTAAGCAGAAAATAAGAATTTAAGCAAAAAAAAAAAAGAGGGGGGAGGGTGGTAGGTAACATATGTTAAATGTACGATTTCAGTTGTTGAAATATGTTTGTTCAATGTAGAGTTGATCACAATGTCTTAGGTCTTTGTATATGATATAGGAGGTTTAAAAAAAAAAGTTGATTTATTAGGCGGACCCGCCACCTGGGACCGCAGTACGGTCCTTACACACTCAAAGATATGGGTGTGGGATTAGCGCTACTGCGCAATCGCAGAGAACGATCGTTCACGCTGGGTGAACAAACAAATCCAGGCTATGTTAGTCACCTGGATTATTCTATATATGTTGTTTTATTTTTTATGTTTAAATGTTTTCATTACTATACGATGTGCAGGGATACCCTCCGGGCCGCCACTCAAGGGAAAACAGAAAACGAATCCACCAGAGAAGAAGACCTCCCACCCAGATAAATAAAAATGACACTGAAATTAATATCACATAACACCAAGGGACTGAACAATGTGGTAAAACGGAAGGTAGTAATGATAGAATATAAAAGACTATCAGGGGACATAATATTCCTATAAGAAACGCACTTCACGGCTAGCATTACTCCTACATATTGGGACAAATACTACCCCCAGATATACACAGCATCTGCAAAGGAAGAAAAAAAAGAGGGTGGCCATACTCCTAGCAAGGAACTCTCCATTTAAGGTAGACAAGATAAGAAGGGACCCAGAGGGACGATACCTAATACTCACAGGGGACATAGAAGACACCCAGATAACCCTAGTTAATGCGTACGCACCAAATGAAAACAAGAGAATATTTTTTACAAAATTATTTCGATTGTTGGGTAAAAACTACCGGGGCTGCATAGTCTTAGCTGGAGATTTCAATATAGCCTTAAATGAAAAACAAGATAGATCTAAACCTGCTTTAGCTACGACTCTGGTTTCCCGAAAGGGGAGAGAAAAGCGCTAAGAGAGGGACTTAAAGAGTTTGATTTAAGGGATGCATGGAGAGAGATGAACCCACAGAAAAGGGACTTCTCTTTCTATTCAGCACCCAACAAAGTATATACAAGGATAGATTACATATTTGTAGATTCTCTGCTAATTCCACTAATAACAAAGGCCACAATGCACCCAATTACTTGGTCAGATCATGCCCCAGGAGATGGGCACATTGAAGATATACCTAAGAAACCAAGTAAAGGGACTTGGAGACTAAATGAGTCACTACTAAAGATGCCAGGGGTCATCACGGAGATCAGTAACGAGGCAATCAATTACTTCCAAATAAACGACGGTAGCGTGGAGTCACCCTATACTCTATGGGAGGCCCATAACGCAGTGGTGAGAGGTAAACTTATAAGTGTCGCAACACATAGAAAGAGGGAGAGACGGAAACAAACCTTAATTCTGCAAGAAAGGATAAAGACCTTAGAAGAGGCACATACAGCAAATCACAGTATAACAATTGAGAAGGAATTGCGGGATTTAAATTTATACCTGACTGATAAAGCTGAAAAGGCCATAGCGTGGACAAAACAAAACTTCTACGAGAAGGCCAATAAGGCAGATACAATGCTGGCCACAAGATTGAGGAAAGATAGAATGCAATCTATAATACATAGCATTAGAAGAAAAGATGGGGTGTGTACAACAAACCCACAGACAATAGCTAATGAATTCACCACATTTTATAAAGAGCTATACAATGGAGATAAAGTAGATAAAGGGAACACCACCAAGGAAAAACAGAGAGTCATTCTCAGTAAAATGAATTTGCCTAAACTCACATTACAGGAAATAAAAACACTATCCCAGTCAATAACTTCAAAAGAGGTATTAGAAACAATAAAGAGGCTGAAAAATTCCAAGGCCCCAGGGCCAGATGGTCTGTCCAATATATACTATAAAAAACTGGCCCACATATTAGTTCCCCAACTGGTAAAGATATTTAATAAAGCTCTTGAGGGAGAACAGTTCCCACAAACAATGCTGGAATCAAAAATAATATTAATACATAAAGAGGGAAAAGACCCCACACAATGCAAAAGCTACAGAACGATATCAATGATCAATAATGATCTCAAAATATTTTCCAAAATACTAGCCACTAGATTGAATAAGTATTTTCCGCAAATGATAGATGCAGATCAGGCAGGATTTATACGAGGTTCACAGGCAGCGGATAATACAATGAAAACAATTAACTTGATCCAGATAGCTAAGCAGAATAACACGCCTTCAATGCTACTATCTCTAGACGCAGAGAAAGCTTTTGATCGCATTGATTGGGGATATATGTTTGAGTCACTTAGGGCTTTTGGAGTGAAAGGCAAATTTATGAAAGCTATAGCCTCATTATATGGGGAACCCACAGCTAAAGTATCCTACCTTAATATGCAGAGAAGGTAAAGGATCCGTGGTCCATCCGCTCCAGGAGAAAAAAGGTAGGAACTCACCAGCAAGAGGGGTTAAAAACTAATTAATAAATTAGTTTTTAACCCCTCTTGCTGGTGAGTTCCTACCTTTTTTCTCCTGGAGCGGATGGACCACGGATCCTTTACCTTCTCTGTCACTGTTGCGAGGATCAGCGTTCACCACCGGAAGCGGAAGCAGCCGCAGATACAGAGGGAGACGCTTCTACACAGGACTGGAGCTGGAAGGAGGAGAGCAGAGCGGTGATTCTGTGTGAGTCGCGTGGACTCCACACCGGGCAGTGTCGCCAGGGCCAGGGATTGAGTGAGTACCTTTTCATCTTCCCGTTACTAGCCCTCTCTTGCGTTACCTGTCACTTACCTTTGCTCCACAATACAGTCCTACCCGATATACATATCCCGGTGTCAACTCCAATTCAATTTACTTCATACTGATTTTGCCCTGCCTGGCACCATTTGTCTACGCTCTTGGAGCTCATACACGGTCATTTTTCCCTACCTTAATATGCAGACCGATAAAATCCACATCCGAAAGGGCACAAGACAAGGATGCCCTCTGTCACCACTGTTGTTCACGCTATCGATAGAACCTTTAGCAGCTCAAATCAGGTTGATATCGGGGGCATTGAGGTAAAACAAAAAGAATACAAGCTGTCATTATTTGCCGATGACATATTATTAACAATATCAAAACCCTTCACCTCAGTCCCAAACCTATTCAGTAATTTGTCAGAGTTCCAAAAATTATCAGGGTTTAAAATAAACAATGATAAATCCAAAGCCCTAAATATAAATATCCCTCAGGAACAAATAAAGTTAATAAAACTAAACTTCGACTTCACATGGAAGACTCAGACCATAAAGTACTTGGGAATCTGGTTGACCAACACACAAGACACCATATATGAGACAAACTACCCAGCACCGATAAAAACACTGAAAAAAGACTTTGAAGAATGGTCCAGGTATCATATATCCTGGATAGGTAGAGTAAACGCTATTAAAATGAACCTATTACCAAGAATCTTGTACTTATTCCACACAATACCAGTGCAGGTCAGGGCTAGGGATATACACGAGCTACAGACAAAAATCACAAAATTAATATGGAATAACAAAAAAGCGAGAATAAAGTTGCCCACAATCTATAGATCCAAGTTGTCAGGAGGGCTAGCCTTGCCACACTTATGGCAATATTATCAAGCGGCACATTTAAGCCAACTGGTTCACTGGCATGCCCATAAACAGAGGAAAAAGTGGGTGGAAATCGAGTCAGATGTGTTCTCAGGGTCATCTATAGATATGATATTGTGGTTAAAGAAAGAAAAAACAGCATTAACGGTGCCCCTGGAATCTATCACACATTCACTAGAGATGTGGGACTCATTGAAAACTAAACATGGGTTGACCAACCTTAAATCTCAGATGACACCACTATTTGAGAATCCTAGCTTTATCCCGGGCATGGAACCAACAGCGTTTAAAGAATGGAGCAAGGCAGGGGTCACAAGAGTAAAAGATCTATGGGCAAACAAAGAAATTAAAAGATTTGAGACAGTAATGAGAGAAAATGGGCTACATAACTCGGCCTTTTTTTTAGGTGTAGCCAGGTCCCCCTTGTCATAGCTGACCCCCCTCCTTCCTCAGCGCACAGCCGCCGCGCGCGAGGGAGTGAGGGGGCAGGTGCGCGAGCAACGCGTTACCTTAGCGAGTGGGCCAGTTGCCAGGGACGCGATCGGGCCGTTGTTAGGGCTGCGGTCGCGTTACTGCGGTCTCGGCGGCTCGCGGAGCAGGGCGCCACCATTGCTAGGTGTGTTGCGCATGCGCAAGGGCACCGGAGCACCGTGAGGAACACAGAGGTTGGCGCATGCGCAAAAGACATGCGTGCGAGGCCCCTGCAAGGGAGAATAGCTCCCAACAGTAGCAGCCCCCAGGGTGCACAGGGGCAGAGCCACCAACCGAGTACTCACACGGGACTAGTGGCTGCGCAGTCACACACATATCCATATCATTTAAAGGGACATAATGTGTGGGTCACTGGACACAGGTGGGATCATCCGGTGGGAGGAAGTTGCGTTCTACGAGACGCCATAGTAGTGACTCCTCTAGGGAGATACACCTGTTATTTATGTTGATGGTATATGTATCTAAAGTTCCTAAGTAAACGTTATTGGTTATCATACTTAAGGTGTGCGAGTATTTGTATATTGTCCTGCGAGGATCACTCCCCCTCTGGTGATGCTGCACCGAGTACGAGGTTACTCTTATTATTCCTATAATTGCCCCAGGTTCCCCGTGGCGGAAGCTCAACCTTCCTGTGAGCCTAACAGGTAAAGCACCACACCTGGTAACATTGTATGTTCTCCGCACCCACATTATATCTGCGATTGGGTGGGGTGGAATACCCATTACATTTGGAGGCGCTGCTGAGATCCAGACTGGGGTGCCCTATTCAAACCAGTATCATAAAAGATCAGCAACATGGTGATTCCCTCACGTCAAGAGGTCCATGCGTGGGCCATCTCCGTCCTGGAGCCCCCTAGTTACGTAGTGGCTGTAGGGAACGTTCCAGCATTAGTAGCAGAGACTGACATCCGGGACTCGCTGAGGGAGCTCATAGGGTCAAATAAAGTATGGTACCGGGGCAGGGTGTTCGACACTAATTTTTATTGGAGCTCCCTACTATTCACTGTGGGGCGGGACATATGCCAAGAGACGGCTCCTAACACTCTAGTAGCCCCCGAGGGCCCGCCAGAAAGATACCCCCTTATATACTCGGACTTGCCAGTAATACGGGAAATGTTTTCACTAAGAGCCCCTCCTCAGGCTTCAGATTAACCGTCCACCAGTACTTGGACCCCACTTGCGCCAGTGTCAAGTACCCCAAACCGGGTTGACCGTCCCCAACCCAAAGTCTCCTTTACCCCAAGCGCCCTCACGGGAGCCACTAGTTGGGCTGACAGTTCGCCCTCTCCACCAGAGACCGCACCCTGCGAGGCGAACTCCCGGCATATCAGAGAGAGGGTAACTAACGAAGGTTCCATAATGGGGGTGACGCTACCCCAATTCGTAGAAGCCATCACCATGGCCTCCCAGTCTCAAGGCTACCGGAAACTCAAGGCCTTCTCGGGAGTACTTCCAATACCCCAGGGGGAGGAAGGGATAGACCTTTGGAGGGAGAACGCATTAAAAGTCGTAGAGGAATGGTCGTGCCCTGACACAGTAAAACAGCAGCGTATCATGGAGTGTCTTAGGCCTCCCGCTTCTACCATTGTAACCATCCACAGGGACCAACACCCAGAGTTGACGGCGTTGGAGATGGTGGAGTTCCTGTTGGAAGCGTACGGACTAGCAGAAGATGAAGGAGCGATCTGGACGAAGTACTTCAATCTTTTTCAGAAGGAGGGAGAGGACTTGTCGGCCTTTATACACTGCCTGCAGCTGGTCTTGGGAATCCTACTCAATCGTAAGCTGTTTCCTGCCTCTGGGATGGATGAAGCGCTCCATAAGCAGTACCTGCGGGGATCAAGCCCCCCTCACCCCATAGCCAATATGCTCCGCAGCAAAATAATGGACGGAGGTCCCTCTATGTTCACCGAGTTGCTGCGCCAAGTGAAAATGCAGGAGACACATGTTATGCTACACTCTACCGCAAAACCTAAGAGCCCCTCCGTCTCAAAGGGAAAGGGCTCTATAGAAAAGATCTAGAGTATGCTGCCCCGTCTAAGGGGTACAAGCCAAGACCCACCGACAGACCACCTTCCCCGTTCAAGGTTCGTCCGGAACGACGCAAGGTTGTGTGCTATAACTGCGGGAAGAAGGGCCACTTCTCCAACGATTGTTCGGAGAGGGAGAACCCTCCGGAAGAAAACCCTCCCGATAGAAGAAACACAGCCCGGTCAATGGTAGGCCGAGTACAGACGGCCGAGTCTGACTCAGAACCCCCTCCGGGAACCCCAGAGGCCCCTTCTGACTCCGGCCCCAGTGATGACGCCTCACCCAGGGAAGCTTACAGTCAAGTAGGCCCAGCGGCCATCGTGCCCGTTGTACTGCAAGGGATCTACGCATCGGCCCTACTGGACACGGGGTCACAAGTGACCATAATATACCGCAAGTTCTATGACCAGCACCTCCAACACTGCCCCCTGAGGCCGGCCGAACATATGAAGGTTAGGGGGTTAAGTAATGAAGACTACCCCATCGATGGGATTGTAAGGGTTCAACTGGAAATACTCCAACTGAACACCGGCAAGAAACATCCCATGCATATAGCGGCGATGGTATGCCCGGAACCCCAAGACCAATGCAAGTATCTGATCAGCTTGGGAACCAATATTGATATAGTACAAGCTGTAATCAGAGCGTACCTGAAAGAGACCAACGAGTTACCGCTAGCCAAATCGCTTCTAGATCCCGTCTTACGAGAAGAGTGCCACCGGGTATATGCCTTGGAGCGTCATGGGGACCTCTACAATCGTCAACGCGGACTGACGACCATATTACCAGGGGGAGTGCAAAGAATGGCCATCTGGTGCTGTTACCCCGGACGAGAGGAGGACGATCATCTCTTCTCTCTGGAGAGTAACCCCGAGGAAGAAGTTCAGAGAGGGTATAGGATACTACCCGAAGTGAGGGAATGGACGACTAAAATTCCCCCACGAACTTACGTCTATGTGCAGAACATCTCTCCATTCCCGATGGAACTTGATACCGGACAGAGTCTGGGTTGCATATATCCGGTCAGCCCGGTGGAAACAACGCCCCAGGTGAATGCGGCAAGGGTGAGTGAGCGACTAGTCGATTTGGACTTCAACTTCGGCGAGTCGACATTGCCCACTGAGTGGAAAGAACGGCTGAGAACCCAGTTGAATAAACGACGGACTGTGTTCTCCACGAGTGAGATGGATGTGGGGTGCAGTCGAAGCGCCCAACATACCATTCGACTGAGTGATGCCACCCCGTTCCGGGAACGCTCTCGTCGCATCGCCCCGCGGGATGTGGACGATGTGAGGAACGTCATACAGGAAATGGGGACCGCTGGGATTTTGACAGAGTCTCGGGGGCCCTACGCATCACCCATAGTGGTGGTGAGGAAAAAGAACGGATCCGTACGACTGTGTGTCGACTATCGAACCCTGAACAATCGTACGATACCGGACCAGTACAACCTTCCTCGCATTGAAGAGATCCTGAATGCTCTGAACGGAAGCCAATGGTTCAGCGTGCTCGATCTACAATCCGGGTACTATCAGGGACCTATGAATGTGGAGGATCAGGAGAAAACAGCCTTCGTCTGACCCCTGGGGTTCTACCAATTTACCCGTATGCCCCAAGGTATATGTGGGGCCCCGGCTACCTTCCAGCGACTGATGGAGAAGACTATCAGGGACATGAACCCTCGGGAGTGTCTTGAATACCTGGACGACATCATTGTCTTCGGAAGAACTCTGGAGGAACATGAAGAAAGGCTGCTTAAAGTAATAGACCGTCTTGGGAAGGAAGGGTTGAAATTGTCCTTGGACAAGTGCAGATTTTGTCACACCTCGGTGACCTATGTGGGGCACATCGTGTCTGCTCAAGGGATCGCCACCGACCCAGCCAAAGTAGAAGCGGTCGTGAACTGGCTGCGTCCCGAGAATGTCACAGAACTACGATCCTTCCTGGGGTTCTGTGGGTATTACCGTCGCTTTGTGGAAGGGTACTCTAGTAGAGCTAAACCCCTGAATAATCTGTTAAAGATATACCCTGAAGATACCGGAAGTAAGGCTGTATCGGCCCGCCAACCGTTTGGGGATAAATGGACGACTGAGTGTGAACAGGCCTTCCTGAAATTGAAGAAATGCCTGACCGAAGCGCCGGTGCTTGCGTATGCGGATCCCGAACAACCATACATTCTGCATGTGGATGCCAGTCTCAATGGACTAGGCGCCGTTTTGCACCAGAAGCACCCCAAAGGGCTTCGGCTGGTAGCCTACATCAGCCGCAGTCTGACACCCAGTGAACAGAGATACCCCGTCCACAAGTTGGAATTCCTGGCTCTCAAATGGGACATCACGGAAAAACTCCACGACTACCTATACGGTGTTACGTTTGAGGTAAGGACGGATAACAATCCCCTCACGTACATCAATACCTCGGCCAAATTGGATGCAGCCGGACACCGATGGCTGGCCGCTCTGAACAATTACCTCTTCTCCCTGAAGTATAAGACGGGACCCTTGAATGTCGGGGCTGACGCCCTCTCCCGACGGCCAGGGTTAAGTGCTACTCAAGATGATGAGGAATGGGAAGAACTCCCAGGACCTGGGATGCGAGCTATGTGTAGCACTGCCGCCATCGTCAACGATCAAGTGGCCTTCTCAGAATTAAGGGTTGCAGATTCTTTGGGATGCCAGTCGCAGGCTGTCCCAGGCACTTACTGTGATCCAAAAGGGATGAACATCACGCATGACAAAGTGCTACGGTGGAAAGATCTGGTAGACTATCAAATACGAGATCCTGTCCTTAGTATCATTAGGCAAGCCGTCGAAAGGAAGAACCCAGCCCTTCTGAAGCGTGCCCCCAACGACTTGGTGGCCTTGCTCATACGGGAAGTGGATACATTCGAAATAGACAACTGCTTACTCTATCGGGTGGTGCAATACCACAACCACCCGGATAGGCGACAACTAGTCCTTCCTAGGAACTTGCAATACATGGTGTTGAAGTCCCTACATGATGAGCATGGACATCTCGGTATAGAGAAGACTTTTGGTTTGGTCAGAGACCGCTTTTTCTGGCCCAAAATGCGAGAGGCCGTAGAACGCCACTGTCGCCGTTGTACTAGGTGTATCCAGCGCAAGACCCTGCCCACCAGAGCAGCTCCTATGGGCCATCTGAAAAGTTCTGGCCCCATGGACCTTGTGTGTATGGACTTTCTGTGCATTGAGCCTGATAGCCGAAGAGTATCCAACGTACTGGTCATCACGGACCATTACACCCGGTATGCTCAGGCCTTCCCCACTAAAGACCAGAAAGCTATCACAGTGGCAAAGATATTATGGGAAAAGTACTTTGTTCACTACGGTCTTCCAAACCGCCTCCACTCAGACCAAGGTCGGGATTTTGAGAGCAATCTGATCCGAGAATTGCTCAAAATGCTGAACATTGCTAAATCACGAACAACTCCATACCATCCTGAGGGAGACGCGTTGCCAGAACGGTTTAATAGAACTCTACTGGACATGCTCGGAACTCTACAGGGTGCCCAGAAGACTGAATGGAGTCGACATGTAGAGGCCTTAGTTCACGCATACAACTGTACCAGACACGAGTCCACTGGATTCTCTCCATACTTCCTCATGTTCGGACGAGAGGCGAGACTACCAGTAGATGTACGTCTTCGCGTATCAACGGATGGGATACACAACGCTACCCATTTCAAATATGTGCAACGACTCAAAGACAGCTTGCAACAGGCATACCAACAGGCTGAGAAATCCACAGCTAAGCTGAATGCTGGCAATAAAAGGTGATACGACCATAAGGTCAAATACCGGGAACTTCGTCCTGGAGACGCTGTGTTGTTTCGCAATCTGGGAGTCCCGGGAAAACATAAAATGGCTGACCGATGGAGCGACGGTGTATATGAAATAGAATCTCAAATGCCTGGCCTCCCGGTCTACCGCATCAAAGACACCGATGGCCGGGTAAAGGTATGGCATCGTAATCATCTTCTCCCCATTCCACAAGTGGGAGATGAAGAAACAGAGATACTGGCCACACCGCTCAACAGTGAGTCCGACTTATCAGAGTTGAGTCAAGAGACTGTCAATAATGAGACCCCCTCTGAAACTCCTGAAGATCCTATGGAAGGACCCTCTCAAAGGGGCTACTCCACAGAAGGGGCATCTCCCGGAGGAGCTACGGGTAAAGGGCCCCGTAGGCCAATGCCTACTAAGGTGGCACCAACAGGCCAGCATTTGGACCCACAAAGCCCGTGCTTTGTGCCTAACAGAGACTGTTCAGAGACATTTCTCCCCTCAAGGGAAGTGGCTGAGCCTCAGGACTGTATTTATTACTCCCCCGAGGGAGTTGCAGAAGAACAGCTCGCAGGAGCCAAAGAGTCAGGTACCCTCCCACTCGGGTAACCTATGATCAAATTGGGGCACCCCATTATGAGGCTCAGCAGTGGTCTCGGAGCAAGATCCAATCTGTGATTGTGATGCTCACGGAGTTGTGCAATATTGTTTAGAGTCGTGCATGTGCTAAGTTATATGATCTACTGCATTTTTATTATATAATTTCTGTACGGGTTGAGTTACAGTTGTTAGGTTGAGTATGTATCCCAAGCGAGGACGTTGGGGTTTTTCACCAGGGGGAGGATGTAGCCAGGTCCCCCTTGTCATAGCTGACCCCCCTCCTTCCTCAGCGCACAGCCGCGCGAGGGAGTGAGGGGGCAGGTGCGCGAGCAACACGTTACCTTAGGGAGCGGGCCGGTTGCCGGGGACGCGATCGGGCCGGTTGCCGGGGATGCGATTGGGCCGTTGTTAGGGCCGCGGTCGCGCCACCATTGCTAGGTGTGTTGCGCATGCGCAAGGGCACCGGAGCACTGGGAGGAACACAGAGGTTGGCGCATGCGCAAAAGACATGCGTGCGAGGCCCCCGCAAGGGAGAATAGCTCCCAACAGTAGCAGCCCCCAGGGTGCACAGGGGCAGAGCCACATGACTCCAGGGAGCCAATAGGGCTACAGTATCTCCCCAGGAGGGAGATAGATACATTTCGTGGGCTCTACGCAGTTGTTTATTGTTTGACCGGAGCAGCTAAGGGAAGGAGGTAGGGTGCAGGATTCAGTGACTCTCTGCACTAGGCCAGATTCCCCTAGGCCCCAGATAGCCCTGAGTCACCAGTAGCTGAGTGCTATAGGAACAGGCCCTAGGTTAGGGACCCTGCCCCATTAGCCGTTTGCTAGTAGGGACACAGCGGACGCTGCGGTTCCTGCTGAGAGACTTGGGCTGAAGTCTCCCTGCATTAAAGAGAGCTGGACTATTTTTAGGGTGGGATCGCCCCTGAGGGATCACCACACGGGTGGATCCTGGATGTCGTGTGGGAGCTCGTTTGATCCTTTGAGAAGATCCTTTAACGCCAGGTGCCGCCGCACCAGGCAGGTATCATTACAAGTGCACCAACCAAGTACTCACACGGGACTAGTAGCTGCGCAGTCACACACATATCCATATCATTTAAAGGGACATATTGTGTGGGTCACTGGACACGGGTGGGATCATCCGGTGGGAGGAAGTTGCGTTCTACGAGACGCCGTAGTAGTGTCTCCTCTAGGGAGATACACCTGTTATTTATGTTGATGGTATATGTATCTAAAGTTCCTAAGTAAACGTTATTGGTTATCATACTTAAGGTGTGCGAGTATTTGTATATTGTCCTGCGAGGATCACTCCCCCTCTGGTGGTAGCCATCGCAGGTGGAGGCGCTGCACCGAGTACGAGGTTACTCTTATTATTCCTATAATTGCCCCAGGTTCCCCGTGGCGGAAGCTCAGCCCTCCTGTGAGCCTAACAGGTAAAGCACCACACCTGGTAACATTGTATGTTCTCCGCACCCACACTATATCTGCGATTGGGTGGGGTGGAATACCCGTTACATAGGTATCTTCAACTGAGGGACCATATATGAAGGGAAGGCCCGTATAGTGACTTTACCATATTTGAGGATATGTGCCTCATGGGGGAGGACAAGAAAGGCCTGATCTCCAAAGTATACAACATACTGCTGCGGCAGAGTTTATTCGAGCATTTGCCCGTTCTCTGCCGCAGCAGTAGCCTGGCGCGCGCCCGAGAGTGACGGGCGCGCGCCGAAGCAGCGGAAGAGCGCCCTCCGATCGGGGCGCTCTCCCTACCGCTGCCGGGTCCGCCGGGTCCCCCGGAACCCCCTGCCACTGTCCCGCGATCGCGGGACACCAGGGCTCCCTCGGGGAGCCCCTGGACACGCGTGCAGGGGGCGCACGCTCCCGATGACGCGTGACCGCGCGTCTATGACGCGCGGCACGCCGAGGGGCGGCCACTAGCAAGCCGGGAGATTTCCCGGCTTGCGGTACCGACCACACTTCAATAAAGTGTGTCGGTACTGTACGTATTAAACATATTAAAACAGACACGGTGATAAAACCCAAAATGATGACAAAGTGGAAGGAGGCGTTGGGGGAACAACTAGACCAGGAGGAGTGGGATAGTATATTTGAGGGGATAGCAAAGAGCTCCACATGTGTGCTAAGGAAAGAAAATGCATACAAAATGCTCCACCAATGGTATTACACTCCACTAAGATTGTCCACATTTTTCAAAAACATGTCCCCACTGTGTACGAGAAGATGTGGTCAACAGGGAACGTTCATACATATGTGGTGGACGTGTCCAAAGGTTACAAAGCTATGGAGGGCCACACATGACATGGCACAGGCAATTCTTGGGTTTGTCTTCCCCCTAGACCCCTGGAAAGTATTGCTATGTAGACCAATAGAAAACATGGAAAAAAACGAAGAGAAGCTATTGACACTCATATATACAGACGCCAGATGTGAAATAGCTAAGGCCTGGAAACAGAAACAACAACCAGCTATAGATGCAGTAAGAGCGAGACTCTGGAGGATCTGTCTTATGGAAAAACTGACGGGGATACAAACTGACACAATCAGAAATACTTAGAAGTCTGGGAACCGTGGAGAACTTATATAGGACATAGATATATTACTAGGGGAACTCTCCAAATCTGAAAAACACAAAATAGAAGTACTGTAAAATCACATAAGCTAAGGAAGGAGGGGGGGGGGAAGGGGAAAAAAACACATAACTTCTGAGGAAACCTTGGTGTGGTGTGATTCGTATCTGTATAAAACGAAGAGGTGCGCCTGGAGGGTATTCAGTATTCAAAAGTGTAATAATCAGTATTCAAATAGCACGTGCGTTAATATGGAAAATTATTTCTAAAGCAATGACATTCTTTTTTCGTCTTTTCCTTTTCCCCTCTCCCAGTCTTTTTAAGTTAAATTATTGTAGTAGTTATTTTATACGCTGTCCCAACAGTGATGTCATTATTGTCTCCCCACCAAAGGTGTTATATATATATGATATAAATATATGTAATTCAAAAATAACACCCTACCCCTTTTTATGTACCCCACTCTCCATTGTTCTTAACAAAAATGCAAATAAAAAACAAGTTTACAAAAAAAAAAAAACCATACAGGATTTTTCATGTTTTGCTGCCCTTAAAGTGCCATATCTCAAACTTTGCTTGATGGCTCTTGAACATTTGGGACAGGATTTTAATTTGATCACTTGGTCTTCTTCCTCTTGATTCATCCACTTTGAGAATTCGGTCACCTCAAAGATATGAGGACAGTCCATCAGCTGGACAAAGCGGGCCTCTGTGCCAGGTTCTTTGCCAAAGAACAAATCGGTCACCTCGTCGGCATTGCATTTTCTGTATTTCTTGGGGCAGGGCTCCCCACGCAGGCCAATGCATAAGTGGCTACACTTGTAGTTCTTTGCTGCAGGGTTTGTCGCAGGATATTCTGTCATTGGACTTCCAGCAAAATTTGGTTGTATCCCCACCCACAGGATTTTCTGCTAGAGGCTCATTGCACTTATAAAAGCCAGGGAATTTTTTTTTTCACAGACACGTACAGTATGCAGTGGCCTTGAATACTTTTCCTAATAGTGATGAGAGCACAAGAGGACAATTTCATGCTGTTTTTCAGAGTTCATATGATATCCTAATTCCAAACAGATGCTGCAGATTCCAGGGCAAGGATGACTACAGGGCTTCTTGGCATTTCACATTGCAGTTTAATTTATGACCTGTTATCTCTGCTTCAGACTTTAAACGGCATAATGTTTTAGCTGTGTGACCACATTCCAGTTCCGCTGTTACCTTTTCAGGGCACTTTCGGGCGCAGATCTCACCACACGATCTGACACATTGGTGACCACATGGCTCTTTGCATATGAATTGGACTGGAGACCTTGAACACTGGACATCCTGAATATGTCCAAATTTAGGGATCTTCTACGGCACCAGCACTTCACACTTCCCACACGGCTCGCTGCACTTCTTCTTGCGCTTGTGCCCATTTTCACTAATTACTTATGTAGCCCTGGTAAGAATTTGGGCTATATGTCTTTCCTCCTACTGGTGTAAGTCCTGCTAAGGGCAGGCTGCCAGTAGTTATCATGGGTTTCCCCCACCTCAAGCCCTGCCTTGAGTGGTGAAGGTAGACCCCCTGACTCTGTGTCTAATGCAAGAGACACATGGGAGGGGTCTGCTGACATCATGAGGGGCAGGGCTGTCAAAATTTAGTTGCCTGTTCCTGTCAGTGACAGTGAGTTGAGTTCTGTCCTGGGTTCAGTGAGGAGTGTATTCCAGGAGAGTGATGTATTACAATTGGAGGAGCTCAGGCCGGACCTGAGTAGAGCTTATCGAGCTGTGGTGGACCAGTGCCCCTCACCCTGCATAGGGGGTGAGGGAAGAGTTGGCCCCACCCTGAGTGCCTGTGACTTGGGGTTGTGGCAGGGAACAACTGGAAGCCCCCAGACCATCCTGAAGGGGTACAGTCTGGAGAAAGGAGACCTGCTGTACCTGATTGCTGTTGCTGTGTGCTGCTATGTACAATAAAGGAACTGTTGCTACTTTTATAAAGACTTGAGTGAGACTGAAATCTCTCGCCCCATCGAGGGGTTCTCTGGAAGGATTTCACCCTACCCTGATAGGGCTTGCCAGAGATGGAGGCGCTGTATCACCACTAAGAAATGAAGGCAAGAACCCCAGAAACCTGTCCCTGTTGTCCCCCATACCATCGCGGGAGACTCAGGCCCTCCTGTTGCCAGCAGGTATGCACCCCCAAGACACATGTAATCAGCCCTCAGTACACCCTAGGGGTCTGATCTGCGCCCGGGGGGTAGATGGGTTACACTTATTACAAATTCACTTTTTATACTCTGGGTCAATGGATAACACAGCAACCTACAGATGCAGCGGCCGTTATTCGACCACTTTACGCGTTGTTTACCTCGGAATACCCATGTCATGGGCGGGATTTCTTCCAACCGTACCGCCCATTCCCACCTTAAGATATGAGTGCAGAAAATTGCATTTTGGTGTTCTGTTTTTTAAACACCTGAAATTGACACAGTAGCACAATACTGTACACATAGAAATAAATGAATACGGAACAGAAATCCATATTATAATTGTATAAATATAGAGGGACAGATTTTTGGTCAAGCTGAGTGGAGCCACTGTGCCAGAAGCAGGAAATGGTGTGTTAAAACAATGTATATGTAAGAGTCAAGTAAACGCCACCTCTCCTTTAACACACTGATACTGTACCAATGAGGGCAGATCTAGGTTGTTACTGTAATTTCAAGGTTATAGTGAATTTTCATTTTTCATGTGTAGCGCATTTTCCCCCACCCCCTGGGAGATGTGTGGCTATGGTGTGTGTAGGTGTTCTGCTTTACCTGTGACTCACAGGAGGCCTGAGCCCCCGCTGCTGGGAGCCTGGGGTGTACCTGAGTTGACAATCGGAAGCACCTCCATTCCTGTAACTCAGGATTCTGAGATTCTCTTATGCATCTCATCCCAGGCTATGTTTAAAAGCTGTGTTTAAAGCAGCAAGCATTGACTTAAGGTTTAACCATGTAATGTGGTCTTGAGACAAAAAGTGGCACTGTGTGCTCATTTGCATGCCATTTCCCAAAATCCCTTGCTGCAGTGGTAGCATTGTATGCTATGACAAATAATAAACAATACAGACCGGCGCCAATTAGTCCAAGGTGATACTAATGTCCAGCACTGAAAGAGTCTTAGAATAGTAGATGGCTGCAGTAGTATCTTCACAGCTTGTCTTCAATGATTGGACTCCATATATATGTGCATGGAAGAAAAAACAGACAAAGAAAACATATCATAGTGCAGTATGCAAATAACCAACATGCAGGACAAACAGGACAAGACAAACACTATATAAAACAGGCAAGGCTGACTAATCCTACAATAAAGTATTTATTAACACAATTAAAATGATGAGGTAGCACACGTGGGATGCGGTGGGTAAAACCGGAATCCTACTTACAGGACTGCCACAGGACATAAGCAGGGGTGCAAGGATAGATGGTAACCGGCAGCAGCTCCGTTTTTTTCAGTCTTTAGACCTCCAGGGATTTCTTTCTCTCCGTGACCGGAAGCGCGTCACACCACGCGGCTTGACGGATCTCGTGGAGCTCCGGGTGCTGTCTGTCAACCTGAATCCGTAAATCCACTGCTAGAAGGCGGGTGCAATCGCCGAATTTCCTTTCACTTGGCTGCAAGGCTCCCCTAGTAACTACCAGTCCTCTGCCACACTCAAAATACAAATCTGCCCAACGCGTTTCGTGCGCATGCGCACTTCTTCAGGGGATAATGGATACTGGGCATGTATGACTTAAATACTGACAGAACTCTTCTAATTGGATGTTGTAGCTAAAACCTACCATGGGATTGGTTCAAGCTACTGTCAGTCATGCCCTCAAGAACAATCAGCCTTACTAATACAAACAAAACTCACAATGACAAAAAACCTGATAAAATATTAAAATTGCAATGGAAGATATATGCACAAATATTAAACTAAACACAACATATTAATCACATAATTATAGTTACATAATGACCAATAAAAATACTTACAAATGGTACTAATACATGTTAAAATTATAAATAAATAATTTAGTAATTTAATAATTCAGGAACTATTATCTATGTTAAAAACACTTTATAATCATTTTAAAAAAGCTCCTAGGTCAAATTCAATGTTCAAGCCATTCGGAGAGGGTATGACTCACGTCTACTGATCTGCTTGAGCTGATCGCCCCCTCTCCAACTGACCCGCACATTTTCAATGGCCTTACATTTAAGTCCGACCGGATTTTGGTTATGATGAATTAAAAAATGATGTGAAACACTATGTGTAATGAGCCCTTTCTTTATATTATATATATGCTCATATACTCTCCTCTGATAGCACCTCCCTGTGCGGCCTACATACTGAAGGCCGCACGGGCACTCGAGTAGATAGATCACAAATGAAGTGTGACAATTAATGTGAGACTTGATGTTATATGTTTTAAATGTCACATTTGATCTAAATATTTTAGCATTATCACTATAAGAACAAGCTGTACACCTGGTACATTTAAAAAAAAACCTTTTGATACATTTGCTGACAAAGATTCACCATGATCCAAGGGGCAACTAGGTGCCAACCTTGATTTCAAATTGGATGCTTTGGTGAAAATAATTTTGGGTTTAGCTGGAAGGCAATGTGCTAAAGTGCTATCACACAAAAGAATGGGCCAATGTTTGTTTATAATTTGTCTAATCTTGGGGGCCATCTCGTTATATTGGGTTACAAAGGCTAAACCACCACTAAATTCACTCTCTTTCGCTGTTTTTTTATATTCTAGGAGACTGTTTCTATCTATACGATCTACCTGTTGGGAGGCTTCTGCAAGCAATTTCTCGGAATATTTTCTTGCCTTAAATTTATCTTTTAACTCACTAGCCTGAATAGCATACTCCTCTTTGTTGGAGCAGTTACGCTTAAGGCGTGTGAGTTGTCCCTTAGGGATATTACGAATCCAACTGGGGTCATGTTGACTATCCGCTCGTAAATAGTTATTTGCCTGTACGGATTTGAAAAACGTCTTCGTTTGAATTTTATTATTATCAGCTGTGATTTTGAGGTCCAAAAACTCTATGTGATGTTTATTGTGATTAAATGTAAATGAAAGATCCCTATCATTATTATTTAAATAAACAAAAAATTGTTCTAGCTGTTCTTCGCTACCAGACCAAACAAAAATCACGTCATCTATGAAACGGCGCCAGAGCACCAGGTGTGCCCCAAGAGGACAGTTGTTCCAAATAAAATCTTCTTCCCAACTGTCCATAAAGATATTAGCATAACTTGGGGCAAACCTGGTACCCATCGCCGTTCCACACACCTGCAAATAAAATTGTGAATTAAACTGAAAATAATTGTGTGTTAAAATAAAACGTATGCTGTCCAACAAAAATGACTTACGGACTGATGAAGTGGCAGTGTCTGACTCCAACAAGCGTGATACTGCTTGACACCCTTTAAGATGGTTAATGGTGGTGTAAAGAGATGTTACATCAGCAGTCACCCAGATGTAGTCAGACTGCCAGTCCAAGTCCCTCAATATCTGCAAGACATTAGTCGTGTCACGCAGATAAGATTTGGCTTGACAAACTAAAGGCTGTAAATGATAATCAATAAACTGAGATAAATTTGACGTGAGTGATGATATACCCGATATGATTGGTCTGCCAGGGGGAAAACTAATATTCTTGTGTATTTTAGGGATAAAATAAAAAATGGGTGTACGTGAAAAAGGTGAAGATAAAAACTCTGACTCTGTAATTGTAATAGCTCCATCCTCGAGACCTTTACTTAGGAGCATTTTATACTCCATTTCGTATTCACTCAGAGGATCTTTAGTGAGGGGGAGGTAAGTGGTGGTGTCCCCAAGTAATCTCATGGATTCTTGTATGTAATACTCTGTGTCCATCACCACTATACCTCCCCCTTTGTCAGCAGGTTTTATAACAATTAATTTATTGTCTTCCAGTTGTCGCAATGCCACTTTCTCTTGAGGATCCATATTATCTTTTTGGATTTTATATGTTCTACTACTGTTTTCTAGATCCTTAGTGACTATGTCAACAAATGTATTGACCAGGTGACCTTGCGCAAATTTAGGGTAAAAAGTTGATCGTGACTTAAAAACCTTCTTCGATTGGGGAGAGGTTGTTATAGGCTCATTATGTTGTGATTCCATTTGCTTAGTAATTGGATCTTTAATTAAATACTTTTTTAATGCCAATTTACGTGCAAATTTGTGTACATCAATATGGAGATTAAAACTATTAGGCCCACAGATAGGTGCAAATGTAAGACCTTTGCCTAAAACTTTCCTTTCCACATTGGTGAGTTGATGTTTACTGATGTCGAAAATGTTTTTAGTTAGACAACCATCTTTCAATTTATGTCTATCAACACCTCCCCTGGTTCCTCTGGTGCATTTTTTCTTTTTTTGTAATTTAAAGGAGGCTGGGGTTCTGTATGTGTTTTTATTATCTCTACCTGTGGAAAAATGTGTTCTCTCTCCTTTCTCCACTCTAAAAAAGAAAAGCTTGTTTTTGCTCCTTGTGTAGGTAGTGGAGTAAAGGAGACACTATCTGGCTCACTTTCTGATTCGATTTCCGAAAGTACATGATACTTATTGTTGGTCAAAACTACGTCTTGTTTTGCCGCCAATTGCGCATCATAAATCTCTTTGGCCTGTTTCTGCTTTAGATACTGGTTGGTGTTATGCTGAGGTAACACCCTCTGTGGTTGTGGAATAGAAATAGGGATTGGCAAAAGAGGTAAATGATGAGGTTTCTTAATTCTATAGTTATCTCTAGATTTATGTTTATCAGTAGGGACTATATTGCTATTATCTGGTCTGCTTCGTTTAATTCCCAAATGCTGATTACTATTTTTTGGATTACGATCTTCATTTTGAACCTGATCAGCTTTACTTTTTTTATTCCAGGTTCTTTGGCGACCAGTATCATAGTCTGTTTTGTCCCTAAAAAATTTACTCTGTTTTGTACCAACTATTTCAATTTCAATTTGATCCAACCTCTTTTTAACTATAGGTTTGAGTTCTTGCAATTCTTTATTGCTTAAAAAGGGTTCAAGTTGAATTTTCAAATCTCCAATTTCTTCATCTAATTGTACTAATGTTTTTTTACGTTGATGTATTAGCAACTTCATCAATGCAAAAGAACAATTATCTAAAATATCATTCCATTCCTGCATGAATGGTATATTTTGGGTGTCCACTGTTGGAACTTTTTGGACTCTAAGTCCTCTAGGGATCCGATGGTTCTCCAAGTATTTACTAAGAGTGGTAACTTCCCACCACTGTTTGCTCTCTGCAATCAGTGACCTTTCTAATTGGACCATTATTGGATGGAAATCTGCCACCTTGGGTTCTACTCTGTGTACTGAGTGAGGGTCTTGAAATATAAGGTCCACGTCTATATTCCTACGTGTTCTAGAAAAAAATAAAGTGCTCATAGTGATAGAGTGTTTAAAGCTGCTACACCTACGCTGGAAAACGAAACAAGAAAAAAAATGGGTGTATATAGCGCTAAAAAATCTTGTGCAGTGACAATAATATTATAATGTGATAGTGAACACAATAAAATATTAATATATAATAATAAACTTAGGCTGCCAGGTGATACCAACTCCAAGACAGGTAATTGTTATAAAACCTGCTGACAAAGGGGGAAGTATAGTGGTGATGGACACAGAGTATTACATACAAGAATCCATGAGATTACTTGGGGACACCACCACTTACCTCCCCCTCACTAAAGATCCTCTGAGTGAATACGAAATGGAGTATAAAATGCTCCTAAGTAAAGGTCTCGAGGATGGAGCTATTACAATTACAGAGTCAGAGTTTTTATCTTCACCTTTTTCACGTACACCCATTTTTTATTTTATCCCTAAAATACACAAGAATATTAGTTTTCCCCCTGGCAGACCAATCATATCGGGTATATCATCACTCACGTCAAATTTATCTCAGTTTATTGATTATCATTTACAGCCTTTAGTTTGTCAAGCCAAATCTTATCTGCGTGACACGACTAATGTCTTGCAGATATTGAGGGACTTGGACTGGCAGTCTGACTACATCTGGGTGACTGCTGATGTAACATCTTTTTACACCACCATTAACCATCTTAAAGGGTGCAAGCAGTATCACGCTTGTTGGAGTCAGACACTGCCACTTCATCAGTTCGTAAGTCATTTTTGTTGGACAGCATACGTTTTATTTTAACACACAATTATTTTCAGTTTAATTCACAATTTTATTTGCAGGTGTGTGGAACGGCGATGGGTACCAGGTTTGCCCCAAGTTATGCTAATATCTTTATGGACAGTTGGGAAGAAGATTTTATTTGGAACAACTGTCCTCTTGGGGCACACCTGGTGCTCTGGCGCCGTTTCATAGATGACGTGATTTTTGTTTGGTCTGGTAGCGAAGAACAGCTAGAACAATTTTTTGTTTATTTAAATAATAATGATAGGGATCTTTCATTTACATTTAATCACAATAAACATCACATAGAGTTTTTGGACCTCAAAATCACAGCTGATAATAATAAAATTCAAACGAAGACATTTTTCAAATCCGTACAGGCAAATAACTATTTACGAGCGGATAGTCAACATGACCCCGGTTGGATTCGTAATATCCCTAAGGGACAACTCACACGCCTTAAGCGTAACTGCTCCAACAAAGAGGAGTACGCTATTCAGGCTAGTGAGTTAAAAGATAAATTTAAGGCAAGAAAATATTCCGAGAAATTGCTTGCAGAAGCCTCCCAACAGGTAGATCGTATAGATAGAAACAGTCTCCTAGAATATAAAAAAACAGCGAAAGAGAGTGAATTTAGTGGTGGTTTAGCCTTTGTAACCCAATATAACGAGATGGCCCCCAAGATTAGACAAATTATAAACAAACATTGGCCCATTCTTTTGTGTGATAGCACTTTAGCACATTGCCTTCCAGCTAAACCCAAAATTATTTTCACCAAAGCATCCAATTTGAAATCAAGGTTGGCACCTAGTTGCCCCTTGGATCATGGTGAATCTTTGTCAGCAAATGTATCAAAAGGTTTTTTTTAAATGTACCAGGTGTACAGCTTGTTCTTATAGTGATAATGCTAAAATATTTAGATCAAATGTGACATTAAAAACATATAACATCAAGTCTCACATTAATGTCACACTTCATTTGTGATCTATCTACTCGAGTGCCCGTGCGGCCTTCAGTATGTAGGCCGCACAGGGAGGTGCTATCAGAGGAGAGTATATGAGCATATATATAATATAAAGAAAGGGCTCATTACACACAGTGTTTCACATCATTTTTTAATTCATCATAACCAAAATCCGGTCGGACTTAAATGTAAGGCCATTGAAAATGTGCGGGTCAGTTGGAGAGGGGGCGATCAGCTCAAGCAGATCAGTAGACGTGAGTCATACCCTCTCCGAATGGCTTGAACATTGAATTTGACCTAGGAGCTTTTTTAAAATGATTATAAAGTGTTTTTAACATAGATAATAGTTCCTGAATTATTAAATTACTAAATTATTTATTTATAATTTTAACATGTATTAGTACCATTTGTAAGTATTTTTATTGGTCATTATGTAACTATAATTATGTGATTAATATGTTGTGTTTAGTTTAATATTTGTGCATATATCTTCCATTGCAATTTTAATATTTTATCAGGTTTTTTGTCATTGTGAGTTTTGTTTGTATTAGTAAGGCTGATTGTTCTTGAGGGCATGACTGACAGTAGCTTGAACCAATCCCATGGTAGGTTTTAGCTACAACATCCAATTAGAAGAGTTCTGTCAGTATTTAAGTCATACATGCCCAGTATCCATTATCCCCTGAAGAAGTGCGCATGCGCACGAAACGCGTTGGGCAGATTTGTATTTTGAGTGTGGCAGAGGACTGGTAGTTACTAGGGGAGCCTTGCAGCCAAGTGAAAGGAAATTCGGCGATTGCACCCGCCTTCTAGCAGTGGATTTACGGATTCAGGTTGACAGACAGCACCCGGAGCTCCACGAGATCCGTCAAGCCGCGTGGTGTGACGCGCTTCCGGTCACGGAGAGAAAGAAATCCCTGGAGGTCTAAAGACTGAAAAAAACGGAGCTGCTGCCGGTTACCATCTATCCTTGCACCCCTGCTTATGTCCTGTGGCAGTCCTGTAAGTAGGATTCCGGTTTTACCCACCGGATCCCACGTGTGCTACCTCATCATTTTAATTGTGTTAATAAATACTTTATTGTAGGATTAGTCAGCCTTGCCTGTTTTATGTAGTGTTTGTCTTGTCCTGTTTGTCCTGCATGTTGGTTATTTGCATACTGCACTATGATATGTTTTCTTTGTCTGTTTTTTCTTCCATGCACATATATATGGAGTCCAATCATTGAAGACAAGCTGTGAAGATACTACTGCAGCCATCTACTATTATAAGACTCTTTCAGTGCTGGACATTAGTATCACCTTGGACTAATTGGCGCCGGTCTGTATTGTTTATTATTTGTCTTGTTTTTCCAACCTGTCTTGGAGTTGGTATCACCTGGCAGCCTAAGTTTATTATTATATATTAATATTTTATTGTGTGCACTATCACATTATAATATTATTGTCACTGCACAAGATTTTTTAACGCTATATACACCAATTTTTTTATTGTATGCTTTGAGATAATGGTGAAAAGCAGGGTTGCAGACCTGTCTAAGACACGTGAATGTTCTCACAAGTATTATTTTTTTTTTTTTTTTTGGCAAGATGACTGTGGTTAGTGAGGAGACAACACAATTCTTCTGGTGAAATGATATGCTGGTGGACTTATTTGTCCAAAAATATAACAAAAACAATGGGTGCTCTGTCCCTTTAAGTAAAATAAAACATAAACAAAGCCTATCCCCGTTAGGGAAGCTAACTAAACAAGGTTAAGCCAATCAACCAGGCTGGTTAGCTAAGCTAGACCAGATCAGCAATATTTGGTCTGTCTGTCAGCTCTCCTCTGTCCTCTCTCAGTGTCTGAGAGGGACTGCTGCCCCAGAGGCATTTCCTCTTCCTCTTTTTAAAGGCAGGTGAGCTTACTAATTAGGATCACCTGTGGACTGCTTAATCAGCTGGAAAGCAGGCATACTGCCACCTCCTACTAATGTATACAGAGTCTATGACTGTCACGTCTCCCCCTCCACAGCGTAACATTACCGTGTGGAGCGGCCCATGCACCGAGACTGTGCACCCTAGAAAGTGCATCCGCATTACCATGCAGTATGTCCGGCTGATGCTGCACTATTAAATCGAAGGGTTGTAATGACAGAAACCAGCAGGTAACCCTAGAGTTCTTTTCTCTGTTTCAATGCATCCAATGTAAGGGTGCATGGTTTGTAATGGGGGTAAAAGATCTGCCTAATAGGTAATACTTTAAAGTGTCCGTTGCCCACTTTGCGGCCAAACATTCTTTTTCTACCGTGGCGTATCTTTGTTCGCGGGGACACAATTTGCGACTTAAATACAAGACCGGGTGTTCCTCATCTCCTACAAACTGGGACAGGACAGCTCCGAGACCTACTTCGGAGACATCCTTTTGCAGAAAAAAATCTTTTGCTAAATCCGGGGCTACCAAGACTGGGTGACTACAGAGCACTGTACGTAGGTCTAAAAATGCAGTCTCCGCACCACTGCTCCATTTGACCACATCGGGTGCCCTTGTTTTTACTAAATCTGAAAGCCGGGTTGCAAAATGGGGTATAAATCGCCTGTAGTAACCTATAATGCCTAGAAATGTCCTAACCTGCTTTTTTTTAAGGGGATTGGATCTAAACTTGGACATCTCCCGTTGAGACCCCGAACGAGATCAACTACTCAAAAAGGATCACATGTAGGAGGGAGAAGAGAGGGGGGGAAAAGCCTCCCGTCCAAGAAAGATACCCGGGGCCGGAGATACTAAGGTCCAAAGGTATTTTTAATCTCTCATCCTTTAAGATAGACATACAACTGTGCAATGTACTTTCCAAAGGTCTGACATTTGCTCCGACAGCCTATTGAATCCTATTGAATTCGAGCTGTATGTGGATCTTCAAAAATATCTGAGGAAATTAACATTGCACAGGCACTTTGCTAATAGCAAGGACATGGGAAATAATGAAGGAGAACCATTACCAGTATCTACGAATTTGTTCAGTGATCCCATTGACCAACAAGTATATAGAGACCTGAGTAGTCTCTTGCAAGAAAATCACACTGAAGGTCAAATTGTTAATGACATTAAAATTTTACCTTCTGGCTATAAACCAAAATCCATTTTTACCCTCATCACTCTTAAGGACAATATGTCGATTTGTTTGGCAAACTGCTTGAACAGGAATTCAGGCAGATTTGCGTGCAGGCCTCCCTAAAGAAAAATGGTCATTTAAATATGACATCTAGTGAAGGACAGTCTATAAAAAAACTTGCGACTATATACTAGTATTGTAGTCCGTGAGGCAGACAAAGGGGTGGGGGGGGGGTATAGTCATACAAGATAGACAGGATTATTGTGCAGAAGCAGAACGGTTGCTGTCGGATCTGACCTCCTATAAAAAATTAAAAAGGTATCCGACTTCAGACTTTCTTCTCTCTTTAAAAGAGCTACTTGATGAGGCACTTAAACAAGGCACTCTGTATAAAAACAAATATGATTTTTTTTATTTATTTCTTCTCCCACTGTTCCTATATATTATCACATCCCAAAAATCCACAAATTACTCACCAATCCTCCAGGGCGTCCCATTATTTCGGGCATTAATTCACTAACGTCAAAACTGTCCCAGTATTTGGATTTTTATTTACAGCCATTAGTTGCTGAGTTACCATCATACCTCAAAGATACAACAGCGGTCTTACAAATACTACAACAAATCTCGTGGAAGCCGGGCTATAGACTGGCAACGTTAGATGTTCAATCTCAGTACACGTGCATTCCCCATCACACGGGTTGCACAGCTGTTAAATACTTTTTGGACTCCTGTAACCTGATAGAGCCAACACAGATTGGGTTTCTATTACGATCTATAGAGTTCATATAACCCATAATTATTTTCTTTTTGAATCGGATTATTATTTACAGATAAATGGTACCACCATGGGTACAAACTTCGCCCCTTCATTTGCAAACTTGTATATGGGGTGGTGGGAAAAACTGACTGTGGAAAGTGCACCTCCTCATCAGTTAATAACATGGAGGAGGTACATAGATGATGTTATAATTATCTGGGATGGTGATGAGTGTTCCCTCCTGGAATATATTGCTAAACTAAATGACAACACATTTAATTTGAAGTTTAGCGGAGAGAATAGTGATTTATCAGTACATTACCTTGATCTTGAAATCTTCATTGATGCTGACCAGATTTGCACTAAGACCTTCTTCAAGGAGACGAATGTGAATTCATACATCCATCCGTCTAGCTGGCATTTTAAACCTTGGATTGATAATATTCCTTTCAACCAGTTTGTACGGTTGAAAAGAAATTGTACTCATGATGAGCATTTCCAAACTCGGAGATGATGTAACCCAAGAACGTAGTAGAGGATTGATGAAAGTGACATTTCTCCAATTTAGCATAGAGGTGGTTCTGACGAAGGCGTAGTAGTACCTGCTTGACCTGTTCAATGTGTTCGGGAAAGTTTTTTGAAAAAATCAGAATATCGTCGAGATAAACGATGAGAAAGACATTGAGAAGATCCCTCAATATTTTATTTACGAAATCCTGGAAGACCGCAGGTGCGTTACACAAGCCGAACGGCATAACTAGGTATTCATAGTGACCGTCTCTGGTATTGAAGGCAGTCTTCCATTCATCACCTTGTCGAATTCTCACCAGATTATATGCGCCGCGTAGATCCAATTTGGAAAAGATGATTGCTCCTTGGAGACGATCGAACAATTCGGATATTAAGGGTAAGGGATATCGTTTTTTAATCGTAATCTTGTTTAACCCTCGTATTCGATGCATGGATGAAGGGGACCGTCCTTTTCCTTGACGAAGAAGAACCCTGCCCCAGCTGGAGAAAATTTCCTGATTAACCTTTTCTTGAGATTCTCTCTAATGTAATCCGACATGGCTTTAGTCTCCAGAAGGGAGAGGGGGTATGATCGTCCTCTAGGAAGAACAGACCCAGGCAAGAGATCTATAGGGCAATCAAAAGGTCGGTGATGAGGAAGGACCTCTGACTTGATTTTATCGAAGACGTCTCTGAAGGCCGAATAACAGCTCGGTAAAGTGTTCAGTACAGGCATACCCCGGTTTAAGGACACTCACTTTAAGTACACTCGCGAGTAAGGACATATCACCCAATAGGCAAACGGCAGCTCACGCATGCGCCTGTCAGCACGTCCTGATCGGCAATACAAGCTCCCTACCTGTACCGAAGCTGCGCGCAAGCGGGGAGACTATAGAGCCTGTTACAAATGCATTATTTACATCAGTTATGGACGTATATGACGATTGCATTACAGTACATGCATCGATAAGTGGAAAAAAGGTAGTGCTTCACTTTAAGTACATTTTCGCTTTACATACATGCACCCATTGCGTACGTTAATGTGGGGTATGCCTGTACCTCCTTGGGGTTCCTCACACTGCAGATAGTTTGTCATGGTACTTCACAGGTTGTGGAGCACTGCTGATTCCAAGAGATGGGTTCTGGTTTGATCCAATCGATATGTGGATTATGGCGTCGAAGCCATGGAAGGTCCAAAATGATCTCGGCTGATGGAGAGTGGATGACATCCAGGGAGATCTTCTCTCTTTGGGTCTGCTCAACCAGGAGGGACAACTCGATGGTTTGTAGGACGATGAATGCAGGCTGCAGGGAACGTCCGTCAATGGCCTCAAGTCTCACCGGGGTCTTCTTCCTCTCCAGCGGGATGTTATTCCTCATAGCGAACCCTTGGGGCCTCATGTAGTAAGCGGCAGAAAGGCACTTCTCGCCCGTTTCACGCCAAAAATGCATACCCCTATTCAGTAAGGGGCGAAAACTTGGCAAAATTAAAAAAAAACACCAAGTGTTTGGCGGTTTGTTTTTTTTTTCGCCATCGGCGCGCTGAAAAGGCACTTTTTGTGGCAACTAGCCATTTTTTCAACCACGCTCAATTCTAGTAGTGGCGAGTAGCTTTGCACCACTTTAGAATGGTGTTTTTCACGGCAATCTGGCACGCCACAAAAAGTAAGCAAGTTGCTGGTGAGTGGCTGCGGATAAGCGGCGGAACGGCACTTAGAAAAAACCAGCACGGAGCCCCCCGGCATGCATCCAAGGCAGGAAAAATGCATTTAAAGCCCACTTCATTACCTTAGCGGCTAACCGCTAAGGCAATGAAAGGGTTAACCAGCTGTGCCAGGTTTATTGTGGGTAGCGGGGGGGGAGCTGAAGGGGGTATTTGGCCCTTGGTGTTTGTTTAGGTCTTGCGGGGGGTGGGAGGGGTTGCGGGTGCACTTAACCCTTTATGGCCTTAGCGGTTAATACCGCTACGGTCACAAAGGGGTTAAGCCGTCCCGCTACCCACTCGCAAGCCCTTAACAACCACCGTTGGGGCTAATACCCCCTTCACCCACCCCCACTACCTACAATTAAAAAACAAAACACACAACAGCCCCACACTAAATAAATAAATATATATATATATAAATATATCTGCAACAACCCCTATACCCCCCTAACATGCACATCAATGATACTATAGGCCGGCGGGGGCCCTTGGGTGTTCCTCGCAGGCCTGCAGTACCAATTCACATACATACACCACCCTTAACACATACAGTATAGTAATGTGCAAAATTACTATTATCCACATATGGATAATAGTGAATTTGCCCATTTAAAATACATAAAGAACAATCAATATAATAAATACATATAGTACTCACCCATGTCCGGCTGACACGATGAAGGCCATCCACATCTTTATCACCGTCCATGCCCCCTCCGATGCTGCAAAACATGAACAAAAATGAAAACAGCCAATGTAATTTCCCCTAACCCCTTAATCACCATTGCGGTTATTAACCGCTACAGTCATTAAGGGGTTAACCCACCCTCACCCACCACTCGGGAGGCCTACATAACCTCCCCCACTAACCCCCCACCCCGTGAGGCCTAACCACCCTCACCCACTACCCAGCAGGGAGGCCTACCCACATACCCTTGGGGCCAATACCCCCTTCCCCCACCCCCAGTACCCACAATAAAAACAATACAAAGGCCCACAATAAACATCATTCTATTTATTAAATACATAACCCACCCCCTGTGCCCCCCCATAAATGCATGATTTATTCTTTGACATACAGGGTTCATACCCCAGGCCCACGTGAGTCCCCAGTGGGCCTGACGGGTCACCTCACAGACCTACAGGTTACCAGCAACTTGTTTCATACAGGTTCTGGAGGCCTGTTGGTGGGTCCCGCCAGGCACCATGGCCCACCAGGTGGTCTCCGCGGGTTACCGTGGGCCACAACGGTAGGCCCGTGGATGTCTGGGAGCCCCAGGTCAGACCCACAGGTGTCTGAGGGGCGTCGGGTGGTTCCCATGGGGGTCTGGGGACCCACGGGTGGGCACTATGGGTCCGCGGAGCCCCCACAGATGTGGAGCCACCGGTTCTTCCCCGCAGGTGTCCCCCGTGGACCACGCAGCCTGATACCCGTGAGAAGCCCGAGTATACCGCAGAACCAAAAGGAACAAACCCTGTATGTTAAAAAAATAAACCTGACCTATACTGTAACAGGGGACTTACCCTGTTCAGAAAACTTGCCTCTAATCCAGCAGTATGCTGGTTAATTGACCAGCACCTGGTTGATTGGAGGTGTTAGAAAAAGACCAGAGGTTCCTGAGTCTCCCAGGTGAGACTGACGGAGAGAACACAGATGTCTGGAGCTGACAAATAAGACTTCTAAACCTGGATGCTGATTAGTCGGAGAAAAGGCAACAACCCAGCAAACAGAAAAGACTTTATTTTCAAATGACTGTTGTCTATATATATATCTATATGACTGATGAATAGCTTGGGTAGCCACCCAGTTAAAAAGGACTGGAATATAGGGATACATATATGCCAAAGTGGAGCAGGTTTTGTTTGGCTCACTATTTCTCATATGTTGTTTTTTTTGCTGTGTTTAAAGCAACGGGCACAATAAAGCCTTACTTTAATTTCACCTTAAAACAGTCTCCCTTGCGTACCTCTGCACATGTCCTCCTACATATACATTAAATACATCAATTCCCCCCCACACACACACACACATATAGTACAATAATGTGCAAAATAACTATTATCCAGATATGGATAATAGATTATCTGACCATTATTAAACACATTAACTAGCATAATAACATAAATAAAGTTCTACTTACCTCATCAATAAGAAGCCCCCGTCGCCAGCAACATCCCTGTCTTCCGTTGCCAACAAAATACATAGCCAATACATAGCAATTACATTCTGCGATCAATTAACCCCTTAATCACCATATCGGATAATAACCGCAAAGGTACGTAAGGGGTTAAGCCACCCTTGCCCAATACCCACCCTTCACCCATTCATTTATACAATGGCTTCATCATGCAACTCTCTATATATACACACACGATGAACCAATATACAAATAAATGTTTAAGGGTTATCAAAAACATGCTCTAATAAAAATACCACTTCTCCATATCATCCACAGTTAAATAAAATCCTATTTCCTAAACAAATCAAATGTCATCTTCCAATCTAAAGCCTCAAATGCCAATCAAAACATTGTATTTACATTGTATACATTATGCACACAATCTATGCACCATGTACACTCTTCAAATCAATGTTAACAATACAATATTCCAATCAAAATACCATTAAATACAAACAAGTATACTATTAAATCCAAGCAAGTCACCATAAATCAATTAGCATTCATTAATCACATCCCAAAACAATTAAAATACCATCCATACCAATTACACAATTAACTATTACAATCGTTAAACAGATACACATACACAGAACACCCGCACAGCTGTGCTATTGAACCATGGTGAGGTGCTCACTAGGTAGGAACAAGAATGTATACTAAAGAAAAGGAAACCTAGTATGCAAGCACTCTATCACTGCTATATGTATAATGATTTAGTTAAAATACTTTATTAATAACCAATGAATAAAAAAGGGGGGTTAATAACATAACTCTAAGTAGTTAAGTTGATAGTACATATGGAGATCCTTGATTGATATTGAGGATCTTGTGCTATATTTGTATAGCTGCCTATAGATATAGGAAGGGGCCATAGTGGGACCACTATCTAGTCACTATCTTATCCTTGTGTATATGTATCAGAGCGTATAATGGTAGACACGCTATAATAGTAGAATAGGTAAGATATACATGTTTTAATAATCCTGGGCAACAAATGCGAGGGTATATTCAATCTATGTAACTACTCATGATAAGGAGCCAGCGTGTAACCCTGTACTTCCTAATAGTCAGGCTATGAAGATAACACTTGAGGTACACACTGCTAGTGGTAATACCCCTAACGCTGTTTAGACCAACCAAAAGAGGGAGACACAGTATGCACAATATGGTAGAAGGTACGTAGCCCACAATAGGGTATTAGTGCATGCTTTGCCAACCTAGTGCAATAAGGTATATTGTGGTCTTGGTTTGGCTATTAGGCTAGTTACTTGGGGTTGTGATAATTGTCTGGAATGCATCTAAACTAGTCTCCAGGGAGGACTAGTATAGAGTGTGGACCATCAAAGTTAATAGGGTTGGTAGAGACAGTTAAATACTGTACAGTGGGTGTGAGAGCTGCCGCATTACATAGGTATTAAACAAAATGCATGATAGGCACTGCGTGATTGTGCTAGTATTATATGATGGGTAGTGGGCTTTACGGCTGATTCCTGCAGTGTTCAGGTAAGTTCCATGTACTGCGGTTGGTGTAGCCCCACGTTTCAGTAGGTATATATATCTGCATCAATGTCTAGTCATGCGCAATAGTGTATCAGGTTAATCTCCCGTGTATGCACATGAAAATACACAGTACAGGCTCTAAGTCAATGGTAAACATACAGCGCAGAATAGTTTCAGACTCCGGTAACTCAATGAACCGCCGGTGTATCAGCTGATGCTGACGGGTTCCCACATCAAAGGCAAGTACCGTGCAGTGTCTCCGTCCCCTACACAGACCCCTTACCCTTAAAGCAACAAGGTAAAGGAGTAGGCAGGTAGGTATAATGCTAATAGGAGATGCACAGCCAATTATATAATACTTGGAGCCTCAATAAGCAGTGTTATGTGACCAATTTGTCCAATTAGGCAAGCATGGGTAAACACCGCCGATAATGCTCTTGTAAGCCAGAACAGACAGCTAATGGGTGCGAATCCTTGAAAGGCAAGTGCCGTGAAATAAAATCTCCTTGGATCCGACCCTCCCACACCCCCCTTCCGGCAGAACAAACTAAAGAAGGTAATATAGGGTAGAACATATAACTGTCAACGCATAGTCCCCTATATCAGCGCTGATCATTAATATATCAGCGCTGATATGCTCGAGGGCATGCCTAACTAGATAGTGGGCTTGTGAACAGCCCTGATTGGCTCTAGTACCATGTGACAGGCTTTCAATGACATCACATCCGTTCTCCCCCAAGCCTCTGTCACATGGTCTACTAGAGCCAATCAGAGTAGGGATGTAGTTCCCACGCTCTGATTGGCTACCGTACCATGTGAGGCCGGCCATCTTGCTTTTCATGACATCATCTTAAAGGCAATTGAAGTTCAGCCATTCTGATTGGCTGGCATCATTGCCTTTAAATGACGTCATCAAAATGAAATTTTCCCCCCCAAATCACATGGTTTTCACGGCCCAATCAGGGCCGTGGGAACCATATGACGAAAATGTGACGTCATAGGCCTATAAAAGCCTATGTCGTCTCATTTTGAAGGCAGGTACTGAGGAGGAAGGACCTCCGGAAGAAAAAGAAGACCAGGGCGTGGCCGAAGAAAAGAAGACCCCGGATGAGAGCGGAAGAAGATACAAGAAAGAAGAATACAGATGAAGATGGATTACAAATAGAAGACCCGTGGATTGTTTTGGTTTCTTATTTTAAGGTTTATTATTTTATGGTTTATTATTTTATGGGTTCCTGTGTATGGATTGGTTCAAGAGTAAACTGTTCAATGGGAGTCGGTGAGTGGGTCTAGTAATGGTAAGTGAACAAAAGAAATTTTATTTTTTTAAATTTGTACATGTTTATTTGTTTCTTTACATGTGTTTTTATTTTTATTTTTTGGAACATCATTTCTTGCCACTGTATGTATGTATGTATGTATGTCTAGATCGATATATACATACAGGGTAAGAAATGATTTTGTTGGAAAAGCTCGTTTTGCATTATTTAAAATGATTTTGGCTATGCTGGTATGCATAAATGTGTGTGTAATGTATTTTCGAATTAGATAGATGTAATTTTTGGTCTTGTATGGTGTACTTTAGGTCATGATGAGGCTTGCTTTTGTATATTGTATTTTTTGGTGTACTTATATTTTGTCTGATGATAACTTGTTCTGTTTAACGACTGCAATAGTTAATTGTGTAATTGGTATGAATGGTATTTTAATTGTTTTGGGATGTGATTAATGAATGCTAATTGATTTATGGTGACTTGCTTGGGTTTAATAGTATACTTGTTTGTATTTAATGGTATTTTGTTTTAAATATTGTATTGTTAACATTGATTTGAAGAGTGTACATGGTGCATAGATTGTATGCATCATGTATACAATCGCAGAATGTAATTGCTATGTATTGGCTATGTATTTTATTGGCAACGGAGGACAAGGGTGTTGCTGGCGAGGGGGCTTCTTATTGATGAGGTAAGTAGAACTTTATTAATGTTATTATGCTAGTTAATGTGTTTAATAATAGTCAGATAATCTATTATCCATATCTGGATAATAGTTATTTTGCACATTATTGTATTGTATGTGTGGGGGGGGGGAGGAATTGATGTATTTAATGTATAGGTCAGGTTTATTTTTTTAACATACAGGGTTTGTTCCTTTTGGTTCTGCGAGGGACCTCTGGAGACCACCTGCGGTATACTCGGGCTTCTCATGGGTATCAGGCTGCGTGGTCCACGGGGGACACCTGCGGGGAAGAACCGTTGGCCCCACCTGTGTGGGGGCACCGCGGACCCGTAGTGTGTGGGGAAGAACCGGTGGCCCCACATCTGTGGGGGAACCACGGACCCGTAGTGCCCACCCGTGGGTCCCCAGACCCCCGTTGGAACTACCCGAGGCCCCTCAGACACCTGTGGGTCTGACCCGGTGCTCCCAGACATCCGCGGGCCTACCGTGGGGACCCAATTGTGGCCCACGGTGACCCGCGGAGACCACCTGGTGGGCCATGGCGCCTGGCGGGACCCACCAACAGGCCTCCAGAACCTGTATGAAACAAGTTGCTGGTAACCTGTAGGTCTGTGAGGTGACCCGTCAGGCCCACCGGGGACTCACGTGGGCCTGGGGTATGAACCCCGTATGTCAAAGAAGAAATCATGTATTTATGGGGGGGCACAGGGGGTGAGGTATGTATTTAATAAATAGAATGATGTTTATTGTGGGCCTGTGTATTGTTTTTATTGTGGGTACTGGGGGTGGGGGAAGGGGGTATTGGCCCCAAGGGTATGTGGGTAGGCCTCCCTGCTGGGTAGTGGGTGAGGGTGGTTAGGCCTCACGGGGTGGGGGGTTAGTAGGGGAGGGTATGTAGGCCTCCCGAGTGGTGGGTGAGGGTGGGTTACCCCTTAATGACTGTAGCAGTTAATAACCGCTTTGGTGATTAAGGGGTTTGGGGATATTACATTGGCTGTTTTCATTCTTGTTCATGTTTTGCAGCATCGGTAGGGGCATGGACGGTGATGAAGATGAGGATGGCCTTCATCTTGTCAGCCGGACATGGGTGAGTACTATATGTATTTATTGTATTGATTGTTCTTTATGTATTTTAAATACACAGGGGGTGTATGTTGTTTATTGCAATGTTTATTGGGGGCAATTGTCCCCAATAAACATGCTATTATGCCTTAACCCCTTCATTGCCTTAGCGGCTATCCGCTATGGTAATGAAGCAGCATTAATGTATTTTAATAATATTGTGCGGGAGCAGGGGGTCCCCTGAGCTGAACTGCATTGATTTGTGGCTCAAGGACCCCCTGCTTCCCGAGTTACAGGCCCCGGTTTGGGGCATCGGTGACAGTGTCGCCGCCATCTTTATAGCGGGCACGTCGCGTATGGCACGCTATAAAGATGCCGGATACACTGCCACCCGATGACACATACCGGGGCCTGTAACTCGGGAAGCAGGGGGTCCCTGGTCCACACAGCAATGCGTTTTAGCTCAGGGGAACCCTGCTCACAGTACACTATTATTAAAAATACATTCATGCTGCTTCGCTACCATAGCACATAGCCGCAAAGGTAAGGAATGATTGTTTATTTATATGTGTGTTTTACTCATAGTGTAGATGTGCAGAGGGTCTCCAGAGCTGAACCGCTTTGGTTTTAGGTCCGGGGACCCCCTGCTTCCCGAGATACAGGCCCCTTTATGAGCTACCAATGCTGTTCAGCTCCGGAGACCCCCTGCACATGTACACTATGAATAAAATTGGATTTAAAATAATTTTTAATGTGCCGATGTTTGCGCAGAGAGAGCGGCGGATCTCTCTCTGCTGCAGACACATCTCGGCAGGGGACGGCTTCTCGGCAGCTTCTCGCCAGGCAGCTGTCTCGCCACCGGTTACTAGCCATTATTTCAAATGGTGGTGGAGCATTCATTCGCCAGGGATTCGGTCCTTCCTGCATACAGCGAGGTTAACACGCCAAAAACATGGCGAATTCAAACCCTGGCGAATGCAATTTTCCTCTGCTTAGTGCATAGACCCCTTGATCTATAAAGTTCCCTCCGGAACTGGAGTTGATAAATGCTGGGGCAGCAACCGAGATCCCTGGAGCCAAAAGCGATACTGAAATCAAAATTCTGCTAGGTAAAGTTTCCTTGGTGGTAGAGGATTTAGAGAGCGTTCCCACAGAGACTCCTCTGGGCTTCAATGGGAGTTGGCGTTTCCTGACTTGGATCTGGCCTTGAGTGGGCAGTGTGGAACGAAATGACCAGGATTACCACAGTACAAGCAGAGTCCGGAAGATCAGCGACGCTGTTTCTCTGAAGAGGACAGCCTGTTGCCAATTAGTTGCATGGGCTCTGGGGCATCAGCGACAGGAGAGATCAGAATAAACGTATACTTGCCGGGTCCCATGCAGGTGTGGTCCGGAGCATGGGAAGTACTATTGCCAAGGTCAAGGTAGGAGAGGTGTGGAGAGCAAGGTAAAGCCGAGATCAGTATTCCAGAGAGCGAAGGGCCCAAGGGCAGGCTGGGTCGGTACATGGGAGATCAGAACTAGGAACAAGGTAACAGAACAGGGACGAGGCAGGTTAAGCAGAGGCAAACACAGGTTAACGTGAGTCTATGATCAGCCAAAGTGCCAGTGGCACAGCTGAGCATAAGTAGCAGGCACTGACCAATCCCCCAGGGGGTGGAGCAGAGGCGTGACCTCTGCAGAGTCCAGTGATAGGCTGGATGGAATAAGGCAGCTGCAAGAGATGGAGCTACTGCACCGACACACTTTATTCGAGCAAATACCCAGTATGTACCTGGCAGATACCTGGAATGCGCCGCTCCTCACCTCTGACAAGCCCCGTTGCGTTTGCCTTCCCAGCCTGGGTTCATGCCTGGCTGACGGGCGGCTGATCTGTTAAATGATAATGATTAGGATTTAATAGGCTGCAATGCTTCGCGTGTCTACCAGATGGCATAAATTCATGAATTGTAATGCAGTATATATATATACTGTGCAGTATTGCAGCCAGCGGGAATAAAATGCTTCAATCCCTGCCTGAAAAATAACCCAATGCACTCGGGCAGAAAACAGTCACAAACCTCAATACACCCGGGTATACCCGAATTCGTGGGACTAGCCGAGCTCGAATAAAGTGTGTCGCCAGTGTAATGAGCTCTTCTTGACCCGTCGCTTGGGTGCGTCGCGCGCGCATCGCGTGTTGGTGACGCGCCATACGTCCAGCCTCTAATCCCAAAATGCGGGGTCTGCGCCTGCGCATGTGGGAAGAGGCGCGTGAGGGAGACCGGAAATGCAGAGGACCGACGGCGAGTGTCAGAGCGGGCCGCAGGTAAGTGCGTGCACGCGGGACCTGCGCGGGGACGCGTGTGGGCCCATGAGTCCTTACAGTTATAACTGTTGCATGTTTGAAGGAGGAGGGAAAGGTACCAGAGTAAAAAGAGGAGTTAAAAATGTGTGTGAGTGTAGGGATTATAGTAGGAGCAAGAGGTTTTAAGAGATGGAGGGAATAGGGTCAAGAGGGCAAGTGGTAGATTAAGAAGAGGCGATCAACAGCGACACATCCTCCTCAGCAGAAAAAGAGTCAAGGAAGGTATGAGGAGAGTTAGGAAGCGGTGTAGGATGGGAGGAGGAAACAGAGGGGATGTTCTGACGTATGGATTTCACCTTTTTCCTTGAAATAATCAGCAAAGTCCTGAGGAGAGATGGAGGAAGAAGAAGAGGCAGCTGAGGGTTATTTGAGTAGAGTTGGCGTGGGTTAGATTTGTGCGGGTAGATTAGTGAAGAAAAGTAGGTTTGTTTTGCTTGAGAGAGGGCAGTTGAAACAGGATAGCCTAAATTTGTAGTGAAGGAAGTCTGCGAGAGTGTGAGATTTCCTCCAGAGGCGTTCAGAGGAACGAGTGGAGGAATGCAGCATGCATGTGTGGGAATTTAGCCAGGGTCTGGGGTTAGAAGGGTGAGGACGACAGAGAGAAAACGGGGCATGTAGATCAAGAGAGGAGGATAAGGCAGAGTTGTAGTTCCTGACCAGGTTGTCAGGGTGTGTAGAGAGCTGAGAGAGGAGAGGGAGGAGCGTAAAGTGGAATCAAAGTCTGGTAGGTTAATAGAGTGCAGCTTTCTGCAGAAACGAGGGGTAGATGGAGTTGGAGAAGGGGAGAAGCGAGATAGAGAGAATAAGAGGAGGTGATGGTCAGAGAGAGGAAAGGGGGAAATGGAGAAATCAGAGAGAGAAAAGTTTTTAGTGAAAACCAAGGTCTAGGTAGTGGCCATTCTTGTGGGTGCTGGCTGCAGTCCACTATTGAAGGCCAAAAGAAGAGGTTAGAGAGAGAAAGCGGGTAGCCCAAGGTAGAGAGGGGTTATCAATGTGGCAGTTGAAGTCCCCAAGGAGACTCAATAGTATGTATTAAATTTAAAAGAGCGGTTGTGTCTTTAATATGTGCCGGCAATAAGCAGACATAAAAATAGTCCACATATTGCGACAAATTCGCTGTGAGTGAACAGATCCCGGAGACTATAGGCCTCCCAGGTTGGTTAATTATCAACCCACCCGGGAGGCCTATAGTCTCCATGATCTTTTCACTCACAGCGAATTTGTCGCAATATGTGGACTATTTTTTACAAAGATATGTCTGCGTATTGCCGGCACAAATTAAAGACACAACTATCATGGGGTCAGTTATGCCATACCTCCTTCTCCCAGGCAACGTCTTGTGACACGTTATGTTCTGCTCTAAGCAGAAGTACTGTATCACAATTTCTTATCCTGCAGAGAAAACGGCCTCACACCCTTTGTGTTGGGGGTATCGTGAGGATATTATTAAGAGAGGTCACTCAGAGTTGTATAAGATAAGACTCATGTTTATTGAGATACAACATGATAATAAGAAACAATAAGCAAAATTGTTAATAATCCAATACTTCTATTAATCTTTCTATGCAGAGATTATTTACTGGGTATGCTGTCATACTCACAAGCCAACTAGGTATTACGATATGTCATGCCAGTCTCGGTAGGTCTCGTCTGCTGTGGCCTGCCACCCGGTTCTGAAGTCTGGTTTAGCCTCACACAAACCTTTATTGCCCTTGTCATACGTCATGATTGTCTTCGTGGAAAACAAGGGAAATAACCCAAAAACTAGCAAAGTTTCCTAACTCATTTCTATCTGCGTAGCAAAATAACCACAAGATGGTTGTGGTCTCATATCCGTGCCGTTTATCGTAAGCTCATGCATTGAGAAGGCGTGAACACCTGCTCTGCTAAGATTTCTTATCTCATCAGCAAAATTCTGTTTGCAAACTTCAGATATCTTATGTACTTATCCCAAAGCAACAAACTAGTGAATATGTGACAGTATGCCCAAAGCTGTACTTAACACATATGTATGCTATGTATGAACCTGTGCTACCCGCTCAAAGCTGTACTTAAAACATATGTATGCTATGTATGACCCTGTGCTACCTGTAATCCATAACACAACCGCTGTTTTAAATTTAGTACATACTATTGAGTGGAAAACAAACTATAGATGGGTTACATTCGATGTACAGTGCCTTTATACTTGTATACCACATTCAAAAGGTCTAGAGGCAGTAAAAGAAGCCCTAAGTAATGATCTTGATCTGCATAAATTAAATAGTGAATTTATTCTCAATGCTCTTCAAATTATTCTGTCGCCTAACTATTTTTTATTTATGACACAATTTTACATTCAGTTCTGAGGGACAGCAATGGGGACCCGTTTTGCCCCCAGCTTTGCAAACATCTACATGGGGGCATGGGAACAACGATGCATCTGTAATAATAATCCATTCGCTAATAGGATAATTATGTGGTGCAGATACATCGATGATGTGCTCTGTATCTGGGTTGGTGATGAGGACTCCCTGAATGAATTCAAGATTTATTTGAATCGCAATCATTTTTACCTTTTGTTCACTTCGGTGAGTAATAATACCTCAATTGACTTTTTAGATTTACATTTAGAGGCTAAAATAGGATCACCTGTTACTACCAAGACATTCTTTAAGAAGGTAAATACTAACAGTTTGTTGTTATCAATGAGTAAACATAAAAGATCATGGATCAACAACATACCTTTAGGGCAATTTATGCGTTTGAAAATAAACTGCAGTCTTCAAGTCGATTTTGAGGCCCAGTCAGTCACCTTATTTGCTAAATTTATTCAGAGGGGTTATAATGCGGCCCAACTTATTGAATCTTTAAAGAGAGTTAATAACACGGAATGAGATTCACTTTTATTGCAGAAAGGAAATAATAAGAAGATAACCAATATTAAGGAAGGTACAGATGAAACTATCCAAGTTCCATTTGTTACCAACTTGAATTCTGTGAGCAAAATTATACAGGATATAGTGAATAAGAATTTGAAAATTTTATGTAACGACCCTATCTTGGGCCCATTTCTAGAAAAAAAAACGAGCTTCATTTATCGTAACAAAAATGTAAAGAACCATTTGGCTCCTAGTGATATAGGACCTACTTTAAATTTAACGACTGGGGTTCCCTGGATGCCTGTACAACCACCAGGTAAGTTTGGCTGTGGAAAGTGTATGGCCTGCGTTATGCTTAATCCGGAGACGAAAACTTTTTGTTCTAATACTACTAAGGAACATTATACGGTTAATTATATTTAAATATTTTAATATTCTATTAATATATTTATTTGATTGTGTGCTTTATCTCTCTCTCAAGTGGTTTTGTTTACTCTCCCCGTTAATCATTTATTATTTTCCCATTTTGTATTCCCTTTTTATTAATGTCACTCATTAGTTCGTCACTTATACAATTCATTTTGTCTGTTTGATTTTCACTATATATCTCATTTATTGACTCCCATATATAGTTTGTCTTTTTGAGGAATTTACCCTTGTTGAGTCTGCTATTAACTCTATTCTCTTTTATTTTTAGATTTAATTTAATTAATAATTTAATATGTATTATGTTTGCTCTTTGTTTTCCCCTTACCCCGTTTTTTATTAAATATACATTGTATTAAATATGTTGATTTTAGCCTATTATATAATGCTCTGTGTTATATCCTAAATGTTTTATTTTGATCAGCTGTGATAGCACCGTTGTGACTGGCCAGTGTTTTTTCTCCCCCTGGTCCAATCACAGGGGTTTGTGGGTTATATAGAGTGTCTCTCAGTATTTTATTAATATATCCCTGATGAAGTTAGCTAACGCTAACGAAACGCGTTGGACTTGGGGCTACAATTCTGTGCACTTTATTTGTAAGTTCCTCTTACTCATTTGGGACGATACTACATGCTGCGCCTCAAGGTTTAATACCGCTACGATCTCCGTTGCTGTACATCTGCTAATCAAGCGACGGTTGCCCACTGACATCATCAGTACTCACCGGAGCTCTGCCTCGTGCAGTCCGCGTTCTCTGGAAGCACAGAGGTGCCACAAGGTGATATACTCGGCGCGAGAAATCAGGTGGACAATGTCACGATGACACCAACTTTTATCAACACATTTATATTTCTGGGTACTTGATTGAACAGAACAAGTTGCAAAATAAATTGTGATTTATTTCCTTAACAGACAAACACACGACATCTGCAGAATACACTTGAAAACAACACTTACGGGAATCAGGGAATGAAAGAAATTGTCCTTTGAAACAAAAGAAATTGTCCTCTGCTTGCAAGCGCAAGAAATGCAGCCTTGGTTTTAAAAGTCCTGTGGTTATGTGGTTATTAACCCCTTCACTCCTGGACTGGTTGCTGCTGTACTGGAACAAAGTCTTGCATCTTTACATCATGGATTAAAATTGAGGAATCACCCTGGGAATAATTGGGAAGCCACAGTTATAGACTGTCCAAAGCTATCTTTAACATGTGGATCCAATCCCCTTGTGGGAACAAAAAAAACCACGAATAGCCAAGTGACCCACAATTCATAAGACCGGTCAAAAGGGCTGTCCGGTGGGCAGGGCGCATGGGTCAGGTTGACGCCCAGGCCACTTAGCATACCTGGGCTACACCCATAACTTGGGGCCACTGTGTCTGGTCTCTGTCTCAAAGGTGTCTCTAGCCTGACATCTGCTATGCATCAGTATGCCAGTATTGTATACATTATGGGTCTCTGGGTCTTTTCATAATTGACACTATTTTAGACAGGGGGACTCTAAATCTGTGGGAGCCTTTTGAGGCTCCGTCATAAAAATAATTACAGCCCTTTGAGGCTTGGTCATAAAAATACTGAAGCTCATTCACCCATATCACAGCTGGATGTAAAAGTAATTCCTGCTTGGACTTACAAAAAAATACCTCCTGCCTTACATTTAAGTTCTGCCATAATGTGTCAGTTAGAGGGTATGGCAAGCAATGCATCTTGTCTTTTACCCTCGCAGACAGGGACTGGCCTGCAAATGGGGAATAAAAATGGCGGGGACAGGGCAACAACAGTAATGCATGGCAAATCAGGGATTAACCCTTTCCTCCCCGTCAGAGACAAGGACTGAGGAGATTACCTACAGGAGTCGGTGTCCCCCAAGGATTAAGGGATCCTGGATGTTCCAGCTGGCTGTGAACGCATGACCGGACGATCAGTGTGGGAGTTGCAGTGTGTGGTAACATGTCCCTAACATGTCTTGCTCTTTTACTATTACCTTGATGTACGTGCATTACTTATCTGCTATTTGGAAACAATATATTTTATAACATACTATACTATCAGACTTTGAGCTGTTTTTCTTTTCACCTGTTCTCTACATTTATGTTATGGCTTAGAATAAAGAGGGATAATAAATGTGAAGCTGCAGGTAACAAACATAGCTAAGCAGTATAAGGCACCGGATTTAGGCTCAAGTCGCTCCAGAGGTGTGGGTTTGAAGCCCACCTCTGCCTTTTGCAAAGAGGTACTAAGCATATCAGTTAAGCCCAGCGAAGTTCGTCAAGGCTGTTACTTCCAGCCAATTTGTAAAAAAAATTCCGGATGGGAGTAAAGGAACCCCAGGGTATTTAAGAAATGATAGGCGTCATAGTCAAAAAAAAAAAGGCAGCATTAATTAGGTTTGTGACAGAGCGGGGTTAACACGGTCAGTTACATGTTTATTGGGGTACAGAGAGGCAATAAGTGGCTGACCACTGCTGGGATGATGTATTTCATAGAGCTTGTTGGCAGTGTTGAACAAGACAAGTGGAGGTAAAGGCTGGTTCAATCACAGACAAACAAAAAATAAAAAATTGGGCACTCTAACAGCTGCCCTAAATTAGTTTTATGACTAATAAGGGGCCCCTGCTTGATCTAGTTGTATATTTTGCCCATTACGGAATTGCAACATTGCATACAGCAATGGTGGAATAAACCAGCTTTGTACCACACACATGTTGAGAAGTTGAGGAATATATTTTGTATAGGTCATGGCGGCACAGAATTATGAGCCTTTGACTGAATAGGCTGCGCAGTTAATCTTTGCCCAGACTTTAAGGACAATTTTCCCCATTGTAACAATATAAGCCCACCTCCGTTATAAATCAGCGGTGAGACTGACAGTTTTACGGCAGAGTAAAAACCCTCCTACAAAATGGCGTTTAACTAAACCCTGCAATATCTAAATGTACTTATAACTTTCCTTAACTTTTACTTACACACACGTGAGTCACATCAATACATTCAGGTGTTCATGGCGGATGCAAAGAGACCGAACATGAATGTCTTAATCCTACATTTAAGTGACAACTTATTATCTGTTCCCCAGTACCTGCCAGACCTCCCATATCTGTACCCCTTGTGCTCATCACCCTGTCACAAATGCAAATATCAAAATTGTATACGTCAGCATCGCTGTTAAGTCCCTGATTCCATGTTTAATATCTTGGGGTGGCATAGGATAGACCCACCCCATTGGCAATCCATAAATGCTTTGAAAAACCTTTTATTTATGTCAGAGACCCTGTCTGGCAGAACATATGTCCTTGTAAAAAATATCAGTTTTTACCACTAGGCCTGCAAAAGGTGTTAACATACCATAAACCCTCTCTTTGTACTTTTCGCACCCAACTTCAATCAAGCCCCTTTGAAGCTCCCACAGATTCATGACAAGCCAGACAAAAAATATTGTATTTTCAACTTCAAACTGTAGCTCATTAATCACTGAAGCACCAGAGGGATTAAAATACCTAATATCTCAAGATATTATCATGACAGGGTATATTCGTTTCAGCTCTATAATCTGTAATCTGTTACATAGTTACAGTTACAAGAGGTTGAAAAAAGACATCAAGTTCAACCTTTGCTAAATTTAGACAACAGATACTTGATCCTATATATATACTTCCTTATTGATCCTATATCTATACTTCCTTATTGATCCAGAGGAAGGCAAACAAAAAACCCCAGTGACATATCATCCAATTTATCTCATAAAGGGAAAAATAAATTACTTCCTGACTCCAAGAATTGGCAATCGGATTAATCCATGGATCAACACCCTTCCCTTGTATACTTGTCCAACCTTTTTTTTCCACAAATCTATTGTATCTGTCATCACAGTCTCCATGGGTAATGAATTCCACATTTTAACTGTCCTTACTGTAAAGAACCCTTTCCTTTGTTGCTGGTGAAATCTCCTTTCCTCCAACCTTAAGGGATGCCCCCGAGTCCTTTGTACTGCCTGTGGGATGAATAGTTAATTTGAAAGCTCCTTGTCCTGTCCCCGAATATATTTGTATATAGTTATCATATCCCCTCTGGCACACGCCTCTTTTCTTTTTTTTTTTTTTTAAATATTTTTCCTTTATTGGTGTCACAGCGGGTAGGTACATGTTACAGAAACTGGTTAACAAGCCAACTTGTATATACGGCGCAGTACATGTACATTACATGGGAGAGGTAAGCGACACACAATAATCCCTTTTCCTTTTTTCAGTGATGAAAAGAAGGGGGGGAGACGAAGGAAGGGTGGATAGTTGGGAACGACTTTGGGAAGAGAGAGGGGGAGGACGGGAGGGTTATGGGGGGGGGAAGGATTTTGAGGTTCGTTGGTCGGGGGGGGGGGTTTTTGTTTCAGCATTGCCGTCAGTTTTTCCATAGTCATAATTCCGTCTATCCTAGAGATCACTGTCCTTCTGGAGGGGGCTTTAATTTTCTTCCACGCCGCCGCAACACAGCATCTCGCAGCCGTCAATATTGCCGCTGTGAGTCTGGCAGCAGGGGCAGGGAGGTTGTCGATTGGTTTTCCCAGCACGTAGGTCAGCGGGTCCAAGGGTATTTCTATATCCAGGGTCTCGGTCAGGAGGCCCTGGATCCGGGACCAGAATCTTTGGATCTCCGGGCATGTCCACCAAATATGGGACATGTCCCCCCTTTGACCACAACCTCTCCAGCATTCGTCTGAAGTGCCTGGGTAGATTTGGCTCAGTCTACTCGGGGTCAGGTACCAGTGAAATAATATTTTATAGATGTTTTCTTTTGTGACGGAACAAATTGATGTTTTGGTGGCTGCCTCCCAGATATCCTCCCAGTCCTCAAGGTCCAAGTTGGTATTTAGAGCTTCGTTCCATTTCTGCATATACAGGTGATTGGGGGGGGGGTGGGATGCCTCGAGCGTTTTATATATCTCCGATATGAGGCCCTTTTGGTATTCGCCTTTGAGGCAGAGGGTCTCGAATCTGGAGCGCGGCGGGAACCTTAGGGTAGGGGACTGGGTTCTAAGGAAGTGTCGAAACTGTAGGTATTGGAATGTGGGTAAATCGGGGGACGAAAATTTAGCTCTTAGTTCCAGGAGGGGCATGGCCTCGTCTTTTTCCAGCAAATCCGCAACCACTCTGATGTTTAAGCCTTGAAATTGGCTGAATTGGGTTCGGGCACACCCGGGTGGGAAGTCCGGGTTCCCGAATAAGGGGGTCAATTGAGAGGGGGTTGAAGCTAGGCCGTATTTCCCTTTGGTTTTTAACCATGTCGACCACGTGCATCTCATAGCCCCGAGGCTAAGTCTCAACGATTTCTTGTTTTTGTGGGATGGGGACCACAATAGAGTTGGGAGGGTGTTCGGGGACGCGTGGTGTGTCTCTATCTCCAGCCAGCAATTGGAGGTGGGGGGGCTGTTCCATACTACCGCCTGCCTCAATTGGGCTGATTGGTAGTATCGGAGTATGTCCGGTGCCCCCAGGCCCCCTCTCGTCCTCGAGGCCAAGAGTACTGACCGTGGGACCCTGGCTCTCCGTTGTTGCCAAATAAACCTTAGGATATGGGCCTGGATATTCCTCAGTTCTGCTAATGGTACAGGGACGGGGAGGGTCTGAAAGAAGTAGAGTAAACGGGGTAGGATATTCATTTTGGTGGATACTATTCTTCCGAACCAGGAGATCTGGTGGGTTAGCCAGGACTCTAGATCTTTTAAGATTTGGCGGAAGAGGGGGGGGTAGTTAATTTGGTATAATGAGTTATATGAGCTCGCTATTTTAATTCCAAGGTACTTGATATGGGAACTATTCCATTTGTATTTAAATTTCTTTTGTAGGGCTGACCAAACGGGGTTCGGTAGGGAGATGCTGAGCGCCTCCGACTTGTCAGTATTGACTTTATAGTCTGACAGTTGGCCAAATTCGTTGAGGAGTTTTTCTAGGTTAGGGAGGGAGGTGAGGGGGTCTAACATGGTGAGGATTATGTCATCGGCGAACAGGGATATTTTGTATTCCCTGTCTCCGATTGGGATACCTTTAATAGTGGGTTCAGTTCTAATTCGGGCGGCCAGGGGCTCTATGGATAGGGCGAAAAGTAAAGGGGAGAGGGGGCAGCCTTGTCTAGTGCCGTTTTGTATTTTTATTGGGTTGGAGCGGCCTCCCGGGAGTTTTAGTAGGGCTGTTGGGTTAGTATAGAGGGCCCGGACGCCAGCAAGAAATGGTCCGGAGAAGCCGAATTGGCTCATCGTTTGGTCGAGGTAGGACCATCTGATGCGGTCAAAGGCCTTCTCCGCGTCGAGGCTTAGTATCAGGGCCTGGGATTGTTTGAGGTGCACGTGGTCTATTATATCAATAATTTTGCGGGTGTTGTCAGAGGCCTGTCTTCCTGACACAAATGCCACCTGGTCTATATGAATTAGTCTTGGGAGAATAGGATTCAGCCTGTTTGCGAGAATTTTGCTGAAAAGCTTGAGGTCGGAGTTTAGCAGGGATATTGGGCGGTAGCTGCCGCATTGAAGTGGGTCTCTGCCCTCTTTATGTATAATAGCCAGATTGGCTGCTGACATAGTGTCTGGGATCTGTTGATCCTGCATGAAGGAATTGTACATTTCTAGGAGATGAGGGGACAGGGGGCCTACAAATTTTTTATAATAACCGTTGGTAAATCCATCCGGTCCAGGTGTTTTAGCTATTTTAAGTGAGGATATTGCTTTTTTTAGTTCCTCTTGAGTTATTTTCTTATTTAAGAACTCGAGTTCTTCTTGTGTGTGGGATGGGAGGTTGCATTTGGTTAGGTAGTCGGAGGTATTTTTGGCGTTATCCTTTGGGTGGCCAGTGGGGGGAAGGTTGTAGAGATCCGTGTAGAACTCTGCAAACTCACTTGCGATATCTTTCTCATTATAAGAGATTAGACCGCTTTTAGTCCTGATCTTTGTGATCTGGGTCTTTGCTTTCATGCCTCTTAATTTGGAGGCCAGAAGTTTGTCCGCTTTGTTGCCCCTATCGTAAAACCGCTGTTTGGTCCATTTCAGGGCTCTCTCTACCTCGTCAAGTTGAAGCAATTTTAGGTCGGATCTCGCTTTCTCGAGTGCTCTGAGCACCTTTTTCGATAGGGATAGCTTGTGTGATCGCTCTAACGCAAGAATTTTATCAGTAAGTTCATTCTGGGCTTTCTGTTTAAGTTTTTTCTTGTAGGAGGCTATTGATATGAGTTCCCCTCTGATGGTGGCTTTGTGGGCCTCCCATAGAGTTGCTGCCGAAGGTACTGAGCCTTTGTTTATTTGGAAAAAGGTGAGCAGTTTTTGCTTAATTGTTTTGACTACTTGTGGGTCGTTGAGGAGCGAGTCGTTAAGTTTCCAATTATATGTTAATGACTTGACGAAAGGCAGAGAGAGGGTGAGTGCGATAGGGGCATGGTCGGACCACGTTATTGGGCCTATTTCGGAGTGGGAGGATGCCTGGAGAACATTATTGGTGCCTAGAAAATAGTCGATCCTCGAGTAAGACTGATGGGGGGTTGAGTAGAAGGAGTAGTCCCGCTGACCCGCGTGCTGGGCCCGCCAAATGTCTGTCAGAGAGTACTCTCTGAGGATATCTTGGAATTTTTGGGCTTTTGTCTGTAGTTGGGTGGAGTATGGGGCAGTAGTTTGGCCTGATCTGTCATGGTCTGGACTTAGTACCATATTTACGTCTCCGACAAGGAGAAGGGAGGAGAGCGTCGATTGGTCGAGAGTGCTGAGGAGGTTCTGTAGGAATTGAGTTTGGTTGGCGTTTGGGGCATAAATATTAAGGATAGCTATGGGGGAGCCTGAGAGCGTGCCTTGGAGTAATATATATCGTCCCTCGGGATCTTTGGTTATCAGCGTCGGGGCAAATGGTATATTGTTTTTAATCAGGATGGCCACCCCTCTTTTCTTGCTGGGGGAGGAAGCAAAAAACGCTTGGGGGTACGTGTGGTTAAATGTGTTTGGTGGGTCTGTGTTGTTATAATGGGTTTCTTGAATGCAAATTATATCACCTTTAGTCTTTTTAAATTCTTGGAGGGCTAATTTGCGTTTGCGGACCGAGTTAAGGCCTTTGACATTCAGGGAAATAATTTTGATCGACGCCATTAGTGGGGGAGGGGGGTCTCGGGGATAAGCCCCTGTCCCTGAGTTATTCCCATGTCAGGGTTGATTTGAGCGTCGGGGTGCATGTGCGGGGGGAAGTTTCTGGTTTTCCCGCGGGGGGTGCTGGGGGAGGGCCGACGGGGGGAGGATGGGGTGGGGGGGAAGAGAGGGAGGGGGGGGAAGACACAAGAGGACAAGAAAGAGAGTGGGCTATCCTGGAGCCCGAAAAAGGTTCCTCTTGACATTCTAGTGTCAAGGGGCTGGGGTGCAAAAAGACCCCTAGGAGAACTTTCGGGGCGTCACTCACGGACCGTAGCCAGTAAGAAGGGTCCGGCGCCCCCATCCTATTGCTAGTAGGGGGGGGGGGGGAAGGGTCCTAAGTAAGGAGGGAGAACTCTGGTTTACGGAGGCCTTACTCTCCTACGGTTAGTACTATAACTGATCTTTTACATCCTTTGCGAACATTGTTTCCTTTTTTTGTGTTACGTTCTTGTTTCCCCGGGGGGGGGGAGGGGGGGGAGGGGGGGGGAGGGGGGGAAGAGGAGGGGGAGGGGGGGGGATGAGGGGGGGGGAGGAGGGGGGGGGAGGAGGAGGGAGGGGGGGAGGGGGAGGAGGGGAGGGGTGGGAGGAGGAGGGAGGGGGAGGGGGGAGGGGGGGGAAGGGGGGGGGAGGGGGAGGGGGAGGGGGGGAGGGAGGGGGGGGGAGGGGGAGGGGGGGGAGGGAGGGGGGGAGGGGGGGAGGGAGGGGGGGGAGGAGGAGAGGGGGGGGAAGGGGGGGGGTCTGGTGTTTATAGTTTGCACTGGTAGGGCAGCGTTACTCTTTAGTGGGGGTATGTTCTCAGGTTGATTCCCACATTAACCTTGTGATTGTACATTGATATGCAGTAAGCAAAGGTGGATATATATGCAATATTTCGGTTTTGAGGGGGGGGGGGAGAGGGGGGGGGAGGGGAGAAAGAGGGGGGGGGAGAGGGGGGGGGTAGGGAGGGGAGGTGTGGTGAGAGGGGGAGGAGGGAGGGGGGGGGGGGCGGGGAGGTGGGAGCATATAGGATACACATAGTTGGCAGCTGGTTTAAACATTACTCTCGGGGGGAGTTCCATTCCCAGGCCGAGGTCACTCTTATACATTGCTGTTTGGCTATGCATTTATACATTGATATGTAGCATTACCGGTTGGTTTGACATAAGACATTTCTCCTCTAGGGGGGGGGGGGGGGAGGGAGGGGGGCAGGTGGGGGGGAGGGGGGGGAGGGAGCATACATTATTCGTGACCTTGACATTTTATTTAAACATTGCTCTCGGGGGGAATCTCATTCCTAGGTCTAGGAGTCCCTTGCATTATGTCTTTTTCATCTAGTCAGTCAGTAGTTGGTCATACATTGGCATATAACTATACAGACTGGATAAACATAGTACAGATGGTTAAGCATAGTACAGGTCTTCTCTTGGGGGGAGGGGGGTAGGTGGGGGGGGGAGGGCTGAAAGCTGTCCGTGGCGGGGGGGGGGCGGGAGGGACACTTGGGGGGTTATCTAACATAATATTTTGTCTGATTAGTGAGGGGGTGTGGGGGGTAGGGGAGAGCGGAAGGGGAGGTGGGAGGGGGGGCATATTGTATATAACCTTTTCTAGCATTTGGGAATTATCACTGAGGTGGGGTTAGTTTCGTGCCGGGATGTTGTTTGGAGGTGTATGGTTGAATCTTGAGGCTTATATGATGTGTCAATTGCTGTGATGTGAGCTGTTGTGTCTGGTGCTACTCCGGTTCTGTTCAGGGGGGGGGTGGGGGGAAGTATACGGGGGGGAGAGGGGTGAAGGGGGGGGGCAAGGGGAGACAAGGGGGTTAAGGGGGGGGGACCATACAATTGCGGGTTCAGTTGGGAGCCTTATAATTCTGGGGGGGGAGTTTCAGTAGGGGTGTTCAATTGGGTCTAGATCTTGTACACATATATCCTCGTTTTGGCGGTAAGAGGGGAGAGGGGGGGGGGGGTAACTCGGGGGGTCGCGGAAAACCAGAGAGGTAGGATATCTTATATACCTTTGGGGAATATCGGGGTACATCATAAGGGGAGAGAGAGAGGGGGGGGGAAGTTTCTGTTTATACAACCTGCCCCCTGTGGAAGAGGGGGGGGGGGAAAGGGTGGCTCCGGGAACGAATCCTGGGTTGCAGTGTCCATAGCAGGAGTCTCTGGCTCTGTTATCTTGGCGTGCGGGCACATTGAATCAGGAATCCAGGGCACTTCATGCTCGTCAGGAGCACCGACCAGGTGTGCCTGTGTAGGTGTGCAGCAGCTGACCTGCGTCTCCGGAGCCCGGATCTTCGTTGGTGCAGCTCCGAAGCACGTAAGTGTCACGAGAGGACCACGCCCGGGGAGGAGCAGCGCGGATGCCGTTTCCTCCCGTTGCTGTCCGAGACACCACGGGTGGGGCCTCGTTTCCCCTCGGTCTCGGGGAGAGACAGAGAAGGTGAGTGGACGTTTTACTTGTGGGGGGACGGGGAGGGGGAGGCTAGGGGGGGGAAGGGGGGTAGGAGAGGGCTTTGGGTAGATAGTGGCGGGGGGGGGAGGGGGGGAGGGAAGAGAGGAGGGGGAGAGTGGTGAGGAGTGGAGGGGGGGGGACTGGAGGGGGGGGGGACTGGGGGGGGGCGGGGAGGGGGAGATAGTTCGTGGGGTGGGAGTTGGGGGGCCTCTCGGGGCCAGAGGGGTGCTTTGTGCACTGAGGGTTCTTGCGTTGGGTGTTTGCTGTTATCTTCAGGGCCTCTGGGTCCGCGTGGGATGACTGTGGGGGCCTCTTGTGTTTTTCTTGGGCCTCGTAGTTGTCTGGATCATCCGGATTCACCGTTGCCGCTGGCTCGCCAGTCTCTCCGATGTTCGGGGGGCTTCTTGTGGGGGCGTCTCTGACGTCTCCTCGGTATTGGGGCGGCTGCTCTTCTGTGGTGGGAGAGGGATCCCTAGCGCTTTCAGGAAGTTTTTAGCGCCTTCAGGGGTTGTCACTGTGTGGTGGCGGCCATTACGGAGCACCACTAATTTGAAGGGGAACCCCCAGCGATACTTTACCCCCTGGTCTCTGAGGTAGGAGGTAAGTGGGCGCAGCGCGTTTCTTTTATTCATTGTTATCTGGGAAAGGTCGTTGTAGAGTTGGATTTGTGCCCCGTCCATGGACACAGTCCTCATTTCTCTGGCCGCCGCCATGATGCGGTCTTTAGCAGAGTATGCGTGCATTCTCAGCACCACATCTCTGTGTCGGTTTGGGTCCGATGATTTCGGGGCCAGGGCTCTGTGGGCACGGTCCGTGTGTAGGTCATGATCTGATAGATCAGGGACGAGCTGCAGAAAGAGTCTGCGGAGGAATGGTTGGAGTTCTTTGTGAGAGATAGTTTCTGGGATGTTTTTGAGGCGGATGTTTTGCCTTCGCTCCCTGTTCTCCATGTCCTCTAACTTGTCCTGTATATGCTGAATCGCCTCTCCACATCTCAGTACTTCTTCGCGTGTCTCAGCCTGTTCATTTGAGGCTACCTCCATCTTAACCTCCAGGTCTTCCGTCCGCTCCGTCAGTGCTTCTACTTCTGCCCGGATGGTTTGGAGGGCCTTTTCCGTGTCCTCCTGAACTCCCCTCCTCATTTTAATAATTAGGGCATCAAAAAAGTCTTTATTTAGGACGGGGGGATCTGAGTCAGTCGGGCTCTGTCGGCCGCTGCGCACCTCGTGCTCCGGTTCTTCTCCGGCGCCATCTTGCTCCTCGGAGCTGATCTCAGCTAGGCGTTGCGCCGGAGCGAAGAACTTGGTGACGGGGCATTGACTCTTCCTCTGCGGCTTCCCTGCCATCTCTCCAGTGTGAGTTCTCGGGGTGGGATTGATTTTCGGGGGGTTTGGGGTGGGGAATAAGCTTGTTCTATTATTTATATTGGTGAGGGCGCCGGGAGCTCCTCCACTAGCAGACCATCGGCTGTGACGTCACCGCCACACGCCTCTTTTCTAATGTAAATAAATCTAATTTAGCTAGCCTCTCCTCATAAGTTAGATTGTCCATCCCCTTTATTAATTTGGTGGCTCTTCTCTGCACTCTCTCTAGTTCCATAATGTATTTTCTAAGGAGTGGTGCCCAAAATTGTACTACATATTCAAGGTGTGGTCTTACTAATGCTTTGTAAAATCCATTGCCCATTTAATGCAAAAAAGATCTTATTTACTTTTGCAGCTACTACATTACTTTGGGCACTATTGCTAAGCCTGCTGTCTACAAGCTCTCCTAAATCCTTCTACATCAAGGATTCCCCCAATGTATCCCCATTTAATTTGTAAATCGCCTGTTTATTCTTGCTTCCCAAATGAATAACCTTACATTTATCTGAATTAAACCTCATCTGTCATTTACCTGCTTAAGTTTCCAGTCTCTCCAAATCCTTCTGGAGAGAAATTACATCCTGCTCTGATTCTACTACCTTACACAATTTAGTATCATCAGCAAAGATGTAGACTTTGCTTTCGATGCCAACCTCAAGGTCATTAATAAACAAGTTAAAAAGCAGGGGTCCCAGTACCGATCCCTGAGGTACTCCACTCACGACCTTAGCCCAACCTGAAAAAGTTCAATTTATGACAACCGTCTGTTGTCTGTCCTTCAACCAGTTTTAAATCCAGGTGCATATATTTTACTGAGTCCAATTTGCTTCATTTTGTACATCAATCTCTTGTGTGGAACGGTATCAAAAGCCTTTGCCAAATCTAAGTAGAGCACATCAACTGCATTACCCTGGTCTAAATACCTCCTCAAAGAAACAAATGAGGTTAGTTTGGCATGATCTATCCTTCATAAATCCATGCTGACTATTACTAATAGTTTTGTTTTCCATTAGGTATTCCTGAATATTATCCCGTATTAAAACTTCAAGTAGTTTCCCCACTATTGACAGGTCAGGTTTACAGGTCTGTAATTCCCCAGTTGGGATCTAGCTCCCTTTTTAAATATAGGCACCACATCTGCTTTACATCAATAATGTGGTACTGAGCCTGTGGTAATGGTGTCCTTCAATATTAAATGTAATGGTTTGGCTATTACTGAATTTAACTCCTTGAGAACTCTTGGATGTATGCCATCGGGGCGAGGTGCCCTGTTTACTTAAACATTTTCATGCTGCCTATGAACTTCTTCCTCAGTTAATCAATTGTTCATTAATATGGAGGTTGTGGCTTCCTCCTGCGGCACTACGATTCAATTGATTCTTCCCTGGTAAACACAGAGACAAAGAATTTGTTTAATACTCCTGCTTTTTCCTTATCTCCAATAATCTGCCTGCCCATCTCACACTGAAAGGGTCCTATATTTTTTTTATTATCATTTTTTTGTTATTAAGGCACTTAAAGAACTTTTTAGGGTTGATCTTACTTTCTAAGGCAATCCTTTTTTCATTATCCATTTTTGTTAATTTGATTGCCCTTTGCAATTTTTGTTACATTCCTTATCATTCTGATATGATGCCTCTGTTCCTTCTGACTTAAAGAACCTAAACACCTGCCTCTTTTCCATTTCCTCCCCTATCTGTTTATTTAGCCACATTGGTTTTGACTTATTTCTTTTATACTTATTACCCAAGGGTATATACTGATAAGTGTGCTTTTCTAACAATGTTTTAAAGACTGCCCATTTATCTTCTACATTTTTCCCTGCAGAAACATCATCCCAATGTATTACGTGTAGATTATTCTTCAGTTTATTAAAATCTGCCTTTCTAAAGTTTGAGGTCTTTGGTAACCCAAGTAATCTGTTTTTTGATCATTTATTTCAAATGAGATCATGTTATGATCATTGATACACAAATGTTCCAGGACTTGAATATTTGCTAATACTTCTACATTGTTTGATATTACCAAATCCAGTATTGCCCCTCTCCTGGTTGGTTCATCAATAATTTGTCATATAATTGTCTTTAAGCACCCCAAAAAAACCTGTTTCCTTTTGTTGTAATGCTAATCTCATTGCCCCATTCTATGTCTGGATAATTAAAATCCCCCATTATGCAAACATGGTCTAGTTCTAATGCCTTCTCAATTTGCAAAAGTATTTTAGCTTCCTCAATAGATATTTGGTGGTCTATAGCATATCCATACAAACATTTTCTTTATACTTTTTCTCCACTGCTAATTTCTATCCACAAGTGTGAAAGGTTGCATCCCAGCCTTTGTTTAAAGAAGTCACAGCATCAGACCCTGGGAAGAATGGATGAGGCTTTTGCTGTTCTCTGAACCTTCTTTTTATTAGGTATTCCACATTCAGGTGTACAACAACCAGTTCTCCCAGCGTGATGTCTCCAGCCACAGAATAGTCAGCAATACCTGCATTAGAAAGTTTACATCCTTTCACTGAAGTTCCACAGACATCCGCATATCACATAACAGCTATAAGGAGTGCAGAAAGAGACAACCTCATATCACATAGCAGCAACAAGGAGTGCAGCAGCCCCCAGGGAAAGAAACCCCCTCCCTTTTATTACTGGTTAATTTGGACCAAACCAAATTAAGTATACCACACAGGGGAGTTGTCTCCCAAAACTTACACAATTAGCAAACATAAATACACTTCCCACAACATACAATTTTCTATAGCAAGCCCCCAAAAAAACAATACCTTTTACAAACATTGCATGCATGTCTTTACTCTGTAAAATAAATGACATTCAGTATCACTTACTTTAATTCCCCCTCCCCCCTCAATACCATAGTATAATCCACCCTGAATGGTATGCAGGAAGGAAACACCCTTTTACTTTTTAACAGAGACTGCTCATGGCTGTGTAACATCAAACTGTGTTTAACTCCAACCAGACCTGTATTGTACTGATTGACCTCAGGACACCACATTAAAGGTTAGTAAAGTTTCAGATAAGGGAAACAAAAAAAAGATCGCTGGGCCCAGCAAAAAAAGACAGAAACAGAATGAAAGAAAGATAAAGTGGTGCACTTGATGCCAGAAAGCAAACATACATTTAACTTCTACAAAAGTACAAGCAGCCCTGTCACAACAGGGTCTCTACATTTTCATCATTCCCTTCATAAACATCTTCCCTTATAATAGGTTTTAGATCCGGTTTAACATATAAACATACTCCACCTCCTCTTCTACATGTTCGATCCTTCTGAAAAAGGGAATAACCCTCTAAATTAACTGCCCAGTCATGAGTTTCATCCCACCATGTTTCAATGCCTATGATATCATACTGCTCCCTTGCAGCTATTAATTCAAGCTCTCCCATTTTATCTGTCAGGCTTCTTGCATTGGCATGAGATAACAGATGGTTACATTGTCATACAGATGGTGAGCATACATACATGATGGGTTTGGTATGATGCCAGGACCACGGGGCACTGGAAAAATGGAGGATAAACAAGGCCATGTAAAGTATACTGGACACCTAACAAGCTCCTATTGAACCCCCAAATTAATTGAAGCTCCCCCCTCCCACATTTAAATGGTTAAGGGCTCACTCCATAGCATCTGCCACACAGGGGAACTTGTTTGCTTGCAGGATGGTTGTGACAACTCTAATACAGAGTGCTTTTCCTGGTAATGTACAGGTTAATAAAGGCTTCAATCAGACTTAGAACTTTGCAACTAATATTGACAGATTTACTATAAATCATTCTTCCTGTTATTACACAGGTTATTAAGAATTTATATTAGCGTTAGGGACCCCTGAATTGTGGTCTGCCGTGAAGTTGGCTCAGGGGCTTATAACAATTTTGTCCAAAAATGTCAAACTAAAAGACCATTTTACTTAATAGATATTTATACATATATATTTGGGCACTGTACCGTGTATGAGTTTCACTGGATGTGCTAAAACTGAGCTTTGTCTGTGTTTTATGTTCTGTCTCTGGTTTTAAATAAACAAGGCCATGGAAAGGTAGAAAAAGATGGGTGGAAATGCAGTAAGGCACTCAGAGTTACAGAATGAAATACCATGGTGGTTTTGGAAAGGTACACTTGTCGGATATCGGCAACAATATATATTTAACATGAACATGCAGGAGGTCACAGAGCGGGCTATCACTATGGTGGTGCCAGGACAATTTAGGGAGTAAATGTCCTTGGGCGTGGCGAGTGGTTGGCCTGCCAGGCTCGGTGAGACTAAGAGGTATAAGAATACATGAAAATGGCGCCCTTATTGGGGCTGGTTGTAATAATTAAGTTACACCTGGTATGGTGAGCAGTGAGTAGCAATCACTGTCATGGGAGACCAGTACTTTTAACACTGGAATCACTATCACCAGACGGGACAAAGAAGTTGAATAAACTGAGTTTATTCTGATAATGAAGCAGACATAAAAAATACACAAATACAACTTGCACTCACAAACTGGGGACTTGGGGGGGAAGACTCTAGCCTCCACTAGGTATAGGGGCCTGCTTCAAGTAGGCTTACCCTGTCCGCTTCTCGTCCTAATTCCTCAAAGTGCTATTCACTCAATAGCAACTTTGAAAATCCCGCCAGATGAATCACCGTCAAACTCTACACTCTGTCTGGTACTGTGATCATCAGCGCTCCGTACATAGCCCTCGGTGGCTATCTTTTTTATGGAGAAGGAGCCGCCGACCAATCAGAGCATGGATTGAGATGGTGCAGCCAATCCCCAGCTTCCCTGACTCCCCCAGTCAAAGGAGGGGGTGTGCTTAGATGCTCAGGACCGCCCCGTGATGATGGGGCTGCTGGCGAGCGAGAAATTCGAATTGGCCGATGGAAACTGCGCCTACGGGCTCTGTCCCGGCAACGGCTTCCCCTGGCCAGCTTATACCTCCTGCTGGGTAGGCACCACAGTGTCTGCGGGGACAAAGGCTCTCCCCGCTGAGAGCCCAACCCTGGACCTGATTGTCCGCCCTTCTCCTCTCACCAAATGTCCCGACACCTTGTTGCTACCCAGCCTTTGTCTCAATCCTGCATTTCTATGCAAGCAGCTCGGCTAATCGAATCACTGAATCTGCCGCCATACACAAAGATAACATTGTGCACCGAAAACAAAAACATATACTTGGAATTAATCAGGCAACCCTCCCCCTTCCTGAATTCTCACAGCTAGCGGTGTCAAACACACAAATACAGAAACACACAGGAACGAAACAGGCTGCTGGAGATAAGAGAGATGTAACTCACCATACAAAGTATACAATATAATGTTATACTTCATTTTTGTGTAGAAAACTGCTTTTGCCAAGCATGTATTTTACCAAGAATGTATTTCTGCCATTCTGGACAGAGTCCCCTATAAGAGAGAGGACAATCAGGGGGAGAGAGTAAAACTGGCTGGCCAGCAAAATATAAGAAAAAGCAAAGTCCTCTCTAATGGTTATATATCAGAAGGCTTTTGTGACAGGAGGGGGTAGCCAGGCTATACAATAAAGGTTAAGCCCATCTGGTTACCCTGAGAACCGTGTGTCCCTGGCAGCTTCATAGCACCGTAATCCAGGGGCAATGTATTGTAACATGCAAAAGTTAAAGTGGCCCCTGCTTTTTTATTTTTCATGTTCCCATTACCCCAGAAACGTGAAACTTCTTGTGTGTACATTTTACGTGGGATATTTGGGTAGAAATGCAATTATTTTGTTTGCAGGAGTTCGAGGGACAAAGTTACTGGTAGTCCCCTAATTCTCCCCGGCGAGCAGGCACGATTTGCCGGTACGTGGGTTGAATTACACCGGGGCTACCCAGTCCCCCAAACTTCTTGCTTTCGAGCCCAGATATCCCAGATCCATTTCCCTTACAGATATGGGTCTCCCCAAGTTATATTGTGTATTAAACTATGTTTTATAATGTTTGGTGCATTTACTATAAATGTCTACACAGTCAGCCCGGGCATCCACCCGTATGAAAATACCTACACTATATATATATATATTTTTTTTTTTTTACCTCTACATGAATATATATATATATATATATATATATATATATATATATATATATATATATATATATATATATATATATATATATATATATATATATATAAACTGACACAGAGAAATATGTGTAAGTTTTACTATATTCACACCAGGGAAATTGTGCACCCAGTTTGCCTCTATAGTAAGGTAAGTATGATTCTGGCTTTAGACAGATTTTAATTGCACTACTCACATAAGCTCATGCTTTATTTAACCCCTTCAGGGCTTTCACACTTTTTTCACCAGTCCATGGGACAACTATTACATATATAGAGTATAGTGTAGGTACTTGCATACGGTTATGCCTTGACGTGGCATGCAGGCTTACAAATGCTTTGGCCAAAGGGTTTAACAAAATACCCTTTTCATGAGATTATTATTTTATCTTAGCCTAATTGGTAGGAGCGCAGGTATCGTTCTTTTTGTTTTTCTATATGTCAGGCCTATCTTTCTACCTGTACCAAACTTCTATAGGGAGGAGCGCGGTATTATGTACAGTTTCTCACAAATATTAGGGATGTCTGGATAGGCATCGGAGTTCAAAAGAGAGAGGATGTCCAGAGGTGATAAAAACATTTTGTGGGGGAGGAAGGGCGTTTGTCCAGGTCTGGAGAACAAAGGGCACCCTGTTGTGACACCTTTTGGGTCTCCTAGACTTGGTGGAGCCTGCCTAGCGGGTGGCAATGAGTTAGCCAAGGGAGATACAGCTCGTAGGCGCATTTCCCATTGGCTAATTCATATTTCCCGCCCACCTGCTTTTTCGATCGGCTGACATCAGCCAAGAGACGAGCCCCCATTTCTTTTGGCTAGTGGGATAGGGTTTCCACGCTCTGATTGGTCGCTCCTCCTACTTCAATGCTGAAGATAGCTCAGCGGAAGGTATGTAAGGAGATGCCCCATTCAGAGAACCAGGCGATACCTGTGGCTTGAGTCGATGACGCACGAGTGGGCTTTTCAATGTTGCTCTGTTAGAAATTGCAGAGTAGACGGCTTCATTTTTGGAGCTAAGAAAGCCTGCCCTGCAGAGACTAAGTCAGACGTGAAGTCCAAGTTCTCGTTTTAGAACAAAGTTGTCGCGGCTAAGGATTTTAGCCGAAATGAATACCAGGAAGCCCGGGATATCCCGGTGAGGGTAAGCCGTTTCGTCTGTATTTTGTGTATTCATTGTATATTCATTGTGTGCACGTGGGTTTACCTGAATAAACTTAATTTTATTCTTGTTTTGCCTAGTGAATGATCCCAGTATAAATTTGTCAAAAGTCCTGGTCTCCCTTGACAGCTTTAAATACTGTCTGTTTAGCTCACACGGGATTATATCAGCTTGCAGTCTGCCTCAATCACACCAGGAAACAAAAAAATTAATTGTCACTTAACCTGCCACACACCCCATTGTCATCATTCCTTCTTCCTGTATTCTAATTATTATTGTGACAGAGAAAAAGAACATTCTGTGCTAACTAAACAAAGGGCAGGGAGAAAATGTAACGTACTTGAGTGGGGAAACGCTATGTTCAGGGAAAGAATGATGCCACCCAGTTGAAAACCTCACTTTTACTTATAACACGCTATATAACCAGTCTGCGAGATGTATCCAAAAAATATTAAATCAACACGGACAAATATCTACATGTGATCCAAATCTGAAACCACGTATTCCAATATATCCTCAAGTAGTTTATAGAAGAGCAAAGAACTTAATGAATATGCTAGCTCCAAGTAAATTAAAATCTATAGATCAGAATAGAACTAATGCCAGTTTGAACTGGCTCCCTGCCAAACCTACTGTATGGGTCATTATCAATGTGGTAAGGGAATCTGCAAGATGTGTCCTTTGAGCCTGCATAATATAAAGGGTGTTGCATCAAAAACTAATGGTAGTAAGCATAATATAAAGGGTTTCATAAACTGTAACACCAACTATGTGGTGTACATGCTCCAACGTCCATGTGGACTGCAGTACTGTACATAGGCAGGACTATGAGAACGATAAGTATAAGATTTAGGCCGCATCCATGTTTTGCGCCACCGCGCATGCAATGCGAATAAAAGGCTGTGCCTCTATGAGGGAGGCCATAGAGCGCGCGACCAGGTGCGACCGCTGAGCAGACAAAATACTTTGATTTAGTTGCACGACGGTTGGGTCACATGCGTGGTTCAGGCAAAAGGATGAACCGCTCACGTGACGTCACAGGCATGCCTCCACCACCTTCCCCGTCGCGTCTCCCCCTGAGCCACAAATCACCTCTGCGGCAGGCCCGAGTGACATCGCACGCTCCATTGCGCGCGCTTAGCATGGTCTAATGGACCGCAGAAGAAACATCACCAATGGCCTTCTAACACATGAGGAGTCCCTAGTCCATATCCAGCATCACCTAATATAGCAATAACAAAATCTGCAATTAATTACAAATTATAATAGTTCTTGTTATACACTATTTATTTTCAACAAGGGTCAGCAAATATTTGTTACTAAATGTGTTGCTTGTCCCTGTGAATGTAAAAGGATATTAACTAGGCTTACCTACAAGTCATCCACCTGTAACAGTATCCTCTTATAAATCAGCAAAGACTGAAGACTGGCGCAGAATATAAGAATCATGGTATGACCATGGGAATCCGGCAACAATTACACATTAGGGGAGTGATATTGAGGGTGTTTGCGAAAGATCTCCCTTTCGTGTGGTGGTGTGAGAGCTACAGGGATTCAAACCATTTTAGTATCTCCCCAAAAAGAGGATCGGCGCTCCCACAGATTCCACGTTCAGCATCTCAAAGTGGTGAGTGATAGTAAATTAGTGATATAAATGCATTTAAGTGTAAAAACAAATGTAATATATATGCCAATCGCAGAGATAGTGATAAAAAAAAATAATGTTATACAGTGACTAATTTATGTGACAAAAAGTTTATAATGAAAGTTAAAAAAGACACAAAAATACTGGACTGGAGTACCGTCTCCAGTAGTTCCTTGTTGTATTAGTTTTTACAAAATCCAGGGGGAGCAAGGGAAGTCCCCATGGAAAAAGAAAACACATAATATTGCAATACCATTTAAAACTGATGGCTTTGTTGTGAAAAGAATCTTGGCTCTTATAGATTATCTACTCACAATGTGATAATAAAAACTTGCATATCCAAACTGTGGCTTTTTCTTTGGGGATGTAGCTGTCTTGTCCACAGGTAACCTCAACAAAAAGGATACCGGATACCATTGTGCAGATCAGTCTAAAATGGTACTTTATCTAATAAAAACTTCAAGAGATGTACTCCTGTGCACATTCTTTACAAGCATTTAAAAACATATATGGAGCTTAGCACCGAACGCCACAAACGAACCACGGTCTCACCGCCTCCACCGGAAGCAGCCCATCTGCTCTCACTGGCTTCTTGTGTCTCACTGGCATCCTCCAAGTTTGTCCGAACGTCACTTCCTGTTTCGGTTTCTCCTTGCTATTGGATAGGGCGCATCTTGCTCTTTGGAGGTTTCACTCACCGCGTTCAGATTCAGATCTAAAGAGAGAGGAGAGCTCGCAAAGTATCAAAAAAGGGCCTGTAAGAGCTATTTAGAGAAATGCAGGATGTTTTCAGGTAGCCTTGGACAAGGCAGTGGCTGAACTTAATACTAAGATATCAACGCTGCTTGAAAGGACAACGCAGCTGGAAAACAAGATGGAGGAATCACGTCAGAGTCAAGGTAATACAGACAATGAGTTCTTTAGACAATGATGTCGTCAGAGCCAAGAAAAATAATTTGGAGAGGAGACAAAACATAAGTGAGGAATGTGCAAGAAGCAATCACCCCGAAGGAACTTCAGCCATATCTAAAAAGACTGTTCCAACATATTGATCGCTCGCTGCACAAGAATACCATGCAGATGGACCAAGCACACTGTGTGCTAGGCCCAAGATTTGGCAATTCAAAAGAAGCAGGGATATAGTAGTGACATTACATCACTACACTACCAAAGATAGTTTAATAAGTGGATGCAGAAGCGAAAGATCAATAGAGTTTGAGAACGCCTCCATACATACACTGGCGACACACTTTATTCGAGCTCGGCTAGTCCCACGAATTCGGGTATACCCGGGTGTATTGAGGTTTGTGACTGTTTTCTGCCTGAGTGCATTGAGGTATTTTCCATGCAGGGATTGAAGCATTTTATTCCCGCTGGCTGCAATACTGCACAGTATATATATATATACTGCATTACAATTCATGAATTTATGCCATCTGGTAGACACGCGAAGCATTGCAGCCTATTAAATCCTAATCATTATCATTTAACAGATCAGCCGCCCGTCAGCCAGGCATGAACCCAGGCTGGGAAGGCAAATGCAACGGGGCTTGTCAGAGGTGAGGAGCGGCGCATTCCAGGTATCTGCCAGGTACATACTGGGTATTTGCTCGAATAAAGTGTGTCGCAGCAGTATCTTTCAAGGCTCACTATCTCGAGACGTAGAGGCCTATGCCCAGTGACCATGATTCTCAGAGAACATGAAATGGGCTATAGATGGGCATTTCCATTCCACCTTATCGTTAGTGTAACGTATACTAGCAAAGAAGGAAAACAATTCTCACTGAGATTCCCTGAGGAGGCCGAAGCCTTTCTTGAGGCAATAAGTTTAGGCCCACCAAAAAGATCAGGGGAAACGCTGAAGCCACAGATGATCCGAAAGAGTGCAAGGTCTCCAGATGTCCCCTCAAGATGACAGCAACTGGGAGAGTCAGTGCAGAGAGACTGAGACCACGAGACCATTGACTCCCCAGAGACCTGACGAACTCACGAAGGCAAGTTTGCATATCTTTTACCCAGCAGGAGATTGAGGAGGCCGGAAAAGGACTTTTCCCGACCCTCAATCTAGTCACGGCCTACGACCCACCTGGACACACAAGTTATTCTGCAAGTTCCATTAATCGCGAATGGGCAGGATGAGCAGGAACATAAGCCCAGCAGAAGGGCTATTTGCCCACTCCCAGCAAAGAAAAAGGCAGAGTTTGTTTTTTGTTATTTCTTCCCTTTAGGGATTTCTAGTTTTCTCTGGTACCATTGGGGGTCCCCCACTGATCCCACCCAAGAAGGAGATCCGATTAACCCCTGCATCAGGTAAAAGTGCCAGAGACCAAATCTGCCTGAAAAGAGATGTCCCAGCGAACGAACGAACATGAACGAACTTTGAGTATCATCTGGGAAGGCCGAGAGATCCCATCAGATTTCAGCCTATGCACCTGTGGAGGCGGTATAGTATGCAGGGAAACGTGAGCACTTCACAGGGTGCCAAGGGGGACTCTCTGATAGTACACTAGAAGAGACCACAAGAGGTTAGCCTTCCCACCTTAATACTAAGCATGGGTTTATACCTTTCATTTTAGGTTAAGGCCCTATAATCTATTAGAGGAGCCAAGCGAAACCTGCCTGAGAAGTGATTGATATTGTTTAATTATGGATGCAAAATATAGGAGTAAAACTGTGTATTAGATAGTGTAAATATTTTTTAACAGTTGGGCATATATACCAAAGTCCATCAGCGTTGAATAACTGGGAAAAAAAATGTTTTGATGAATAAGTCAAGGCAGAGTCCAGGAGTACGGAAGACACAGAGTTCCATGGGTCCCGTGCCCCCTCAGTAGGGCCCTATGCCCAACAGTCTTGTTAAGCTAAAGATCCGTTGTTAAAAATTCCCCACCCCTTTCCCAGTACGACCACATTTTTCAGGACAGAGTAGCCGCAAGGTCTCCAAGGAGCCATGACAGAGCACAGCGGGCAATAAGGCTAAGTCCAAAGTAGGGGTGCGCACGGTCGCAATGTCATGTGCGCCTGTACTTGTAGAGATCCGTGGCCTGCAGGGTTGTGCGATGGGGGAGCATGGCGAGGGCTTGCAGGGGGCGTGCCCGTGATGTCACGTGAGCGGTTCACCCTCATTGGCTGAACCGCGCACATAACCAGGGCACCATATCCATCCCCAGTTGGAACCTGGATCTAATATGAGTGGTACTTGTGCTACCTCAGTAGTAGTGGGCCGGATCGGGCTTCTTGACCATATTGCCCTGACTATCAGGTACTCTTTCGGAATAACACCACTTTCTCCCAGACTCATAGATATATTCTACTGTCTGGGTGGATGTTGGGGCCCACGGCCCACAGCTTGAGTAGGTGTTTTGCCCTATCAAATTCACAAGACTTGAGCCTCTGGTAGTGTTAACTAAGTGCTCTAGTATAGCTTCCTTCACCCACTCCATCCTGTGTTCTTCTGCACTCCTCATGAGGTTCTCTGGGAGATATGGATACTCATACCCCATCTTGTGTAACCTTTGTACTAGAACTCTCTCAGCCCTGCTGAATTTCATGAGATCCTTCTCTCTGGCTGTGCTGGGTAACACCCAAAATAGCGACCCTTCCCATAAAGGTGTTTGTATACTCTCTTCCTTAACTAGAGATGTACAGAGCACTGACCCTGACTGCTATTCTTATCTGTCCCTACAGATACTGGATCTAACAGAGACACATCACACTGTTTCACTTGATCCCCCAAGGCAAGGCCTTCCCCACAGATAGTACAGGCATGTTATTACATTTCACATTACTACTTGGGGCCACAGGACTCACCAGGGACAAGGGCTAAGGGGTCAAGGGTTTATGGCTACGACTGGGGTCTGTATGGGCGGTCGGGGCAGATTGGGGCAGATTGGGGCACAGCGGGCAAAGCGGCCATTCTAACGTCTCTGAAGAGCAAACTTTTGGGAGTCTCCCGGCTAGGCATAGTTCACCACTTCCTCTAGCCTTTAGAAATCTTACCTCTGTCATGGCTGCAGCATCGAGAGAGTCCTTCGCTTCCTTCCGCTCCCTGCAATGAAGGAAGAAGGGGTCCACAGCGGGCCAGTCACTCACCGGAGAGGTAGCAGCAGCTGGTAAGCCCGAACGGCAGGACGGCTTTACGGTCTTCTCTTCTCCCGGTAGTGGAGCTGTCATCAGTGTGGCGTTCTGGGGTGGTGTCGGCAGACACTTCCCTGGGGAATTTCTCCAGCAGCCACAGCGCGTTGTAATGCCTCTCAGAGACTTCCACAAGGTGGCAGCTCTAGCGCGGGCCTCACGCATCTCCTTCCAGCAGCGTAGGTACAGGTCGGCAGCTTCCTGCGCTTGGTCCCAGTGCGGATAGCCATCCTGGATCTCCCGCAGGTCATTCGTAACGACCACCGTAACCAGCAGATCGACATTCGACTTGGGTATGTGGGAAGTCTCAGCATGCACGGAGAAAGTCTCAGCAGGTACCTCATAGATGTCATCAGTCTCGTACTCCAATTCACCAATGGCAGTCACCTCCACAAGATTCTCCCTCTCAGAGGAGCTTACCAGAGTGGCAGCAGAACGCACTTTGCAGTACCCAGGTGGTGCTTCTCTGCAGAGCTCTGACGGTTGACTGCTTGGTACTGGTGTCACGGCGGACATGGTAGAGCACAGCTTCGGTGGCAGGGTGACAGCGGACATGTTCCGGAAGGCACTCACCAAGGCTGTAGAGCCCAGAAGGGAACCTTCTTTCCACCCCACATGGCGCACCGAGTGTAGCTCTATGGTAAAGTTGTCTCTGGGTAATCCTATACCATTTGTAGTTCAGGATAAAACAGTTCATAAACCATTGATAGATAATGGTTGGTGGCATCACCAGCAGATCCCTGAGCCAGTACTGACAGCTTACGCACCAAGGTGTACAACATACGCAGCTTCTCAGTGCTGATATTGGGATTAGGCCTATAAATCTCTTCGGGTTTGGGCTGCAGGCAGGCACACGGCAGATTAGGCAACTACCCATCTCCTCGAGCTCTGCATAGAGGGCAAACTCCCATCAGGAGAGTTTCCGTCTTTGTCCTTGATCACTAGGACTCCTCCAGTAAGCTCATAAACTTGGTCAATTTCTTCCATGATTAGGTAGTAAGAGCAGCTTGTCACACACGTCTGTAGCTGTTGAAGTACACGTGTGTCTGGCTCCTCACATCCTGTTTGCTCTGTTTGGGCACACCAAGCTACTCCCCCTGGTGAATGCGATCGTCCAATCCTGGAGCAAAAAGAGGGTGCGGTTTCGGCAGTTTCCGCCGATTCTGCAACTGCATGCAACCTTTTGCAAATAACCATGCGGCTTCCCTGGTCTCTGCGGGAACCGCCATTTTGTGTAGTACAGTCCATTGCCATGCGGCTCCCAGTTCTCTGGAACCGCCATTTTAAAATCACACACTGCTGTAGGTATTTTCTCTGTAAGGAAGCATTCCCCTGGCAGGCAAAACCTCAGTTTAGCACATTACACTTGCTGACAAACAGTCCAGTTCTCTGCGATATTTTGTACTTGAAACTTGCTACTAGTAGGTGGTAACTCTTCAAACTACAATCAAGGTCCCCCCTCCCTCAGACGATACCTATCAATACTCTTACGCCACCCCGTCTGAACCCTGACACCTTAGTCTCCTTCAGGGGCTCCTGGCCCGCGGCAAATGGACACCCCTCCAGACGCCCTACAGTATGTGCCAGCCCACAGAGTGACTTAGAACAGGACCGTGTAGCTTATTCTTCCAACCACAACATCCTTTAGGGCAGTGAAGGCTGCAGTTCTTGCTAGATGAAAATCCCCTTGACACCACACCTGTCCCCCTCTCGACCTTTAGCACTGGAACTGAAAATGCACTTTCTTTCTATGGTTTCTTCTGCTGGTAAACCAGTCCTGTGAGAATGAATCTCAGCAGCGCCCCCATTTGTAGCCACTTTACCCCCAGCCTAAGTGAGATCTGGTCTGCTACTAATGTCTTTCGTGTGATGTGGTGCATACCTGTGAGGTAACAGGAGGGCTGAGTACTTCAGCGATGATGTGGGGATTATCAGGACAGGTTTACAGGGTACCTTATTCATGGGCAGCGCCCCCTGTCAGCGAGGATCTTATGGTAGTAGGATGGTCCATGCTGACACCTTTCCATATCCCAAGACAGTGAATCACACTTGCATATGGTTCCATCTTATTTATAGCATTGGTTAGTTCTTACAGCAGTGCATTCCTTTCTTGCCTTCTCCTGGAAGGTTACTTTAAGGCTTGAGGCCCATTAAAGTTTCCTTCTGTTGCTCCTCCTGTATCCCCTTATGGAACATAGGGTAACTGTTGCTCACTCCACAGGGGGAGGAAAGAGACACACCCACTTTTGGGAGAGAGGCAGTTTATATACCCTGGGGTTGGGCTTGTAACCCTGCCCCTTAACAGGTCAGGTCTGATACTGACAGGTGTCAAATCTGCACATGTCACCCAGCCAGTACCTCCCCAGGCTGACACTATCTAGTTGTTGCTAGGCCTGCCCTTGGATACACATTAAGGGTATCCCCGGCTGAAATAGCACACTAGGCATGCCTTCTGGAGGAATTAACCCATCCACTGCCTGTACCTAACAGGACTTACACTGGTAGGGCCCAGGGAAATAGATAACGGCCGGAAGGTAGGTTACACTAAATTATATAGTCTAGTGTCAGATCCCTCCCCAAAAAGGGGTAGTCTAAACCAAATAGATGAATATTGGAAGAAATGTAACATCCCAAAAGTAACAACTGATGATTTGAAGAACTTACAGTAAATATAAAAATAACTGCTAAGGAACTATGGGAGGTTATTAAGACTCTATTTAACAGTTCTTTGAGAGCCAAGCAGATTCCAATGCAGATGACAACGACAAATGTAAGGACCATGGTTGCCACCACTCCAGGTTTGACCAATAAAACTAATATCTCTAAATGACTACGGTTTTCAGCCACGTACAGTATCTCCAGGCTACGGGTTTATCTGTGAAATTTTTGGGCAGGGCCTTGGCTCTAACTTTCTCCGGCAGAGGCGGCATCATCAAGCTGCATCACCCCCTACAAAAAGGGGGTTTGGAAGTATAGGCGCTCTAGCGCTGGATCCATAACGTATACATATATTGAATATTACGCATAGGCAGAGGCACAGGTATTGAGGCTAGTGGTATATACAATTTGAAAATTAACAGTGTGATTCCCAGGGGTTATGAAGTTCTTTAAAGAGACAAAGTAATCCTGAAGGATGAGCCAGTGGGTTTGAACCCACAACTCAAACCTCATTGGGATAGTCCCAGAACATGCTATTAAAACACACGATCCACTGGAATTAATTATATAGATAAATATACGAACTAGAGGGAGAGGGGGGGGGAGGGAACCCTCGCTACTGCTGGCTGGATGTATGTGGAGTGGAGGTGCTACTATCAGGGGATAAACAGATAGGGTAACAACAAAAGAGCAAGAACCCCAAGGAGAGCACTCACACACTAGTGTATATAATCAGGTGTACCAAAGACCATGTGGTGATGGGGAGGAGTGAGTGAACTGTAAAAATATAAATCTTTATTTGAGTCGTAACTCAGAGCGATAAAATAGGGAAAACGCTGTGGGTCAAGTGAGATACTATTATGAGCCAGTATACAGCGATTTAAAATGGGACGAATGGACCAGAGTAACAGTCCATGTGCTATCTAAACTCCTATATTAACCACTACTGATGTAGACAACTGCCTATGTCAGTGTAGGTCCCACCATAGTATGTGGTAGGGGATGACACTGATGTCCTATAGTAAGGATAAGGCCAAATACGTGCTGAGGTAGATAGTCACAGTGAATAGCTATAAGCCTAGTAGCGAATAAGCAGTGCGTATTAGTAGTTATCTAAACAGTACACTAGTAGTGTCTGTTAACATGTTTGATTCCCAATAATGGGGTACCGTGTGTAGGTGGTAATATAGGGTCCAGGCTCCTAGGTCCTAGTTATTGCCACCACAGTAAATGGTGTGATGGTGATCTACAGCAGGGACATATGCAGATATCCACACAGGTAAGTATCAAGGTGAGTATCTGTACGGCCCAGTGATCAATAGGTCATAGATGTATCAATAATGACTCCATGATTGCACATACAGTGCCAGTTCACATGCATAGGGACCGTAAATTGCCCTGCCTGTATAGAGGCAGTATAGAATGCAGAATCAGTAGCTGCTGAACAGTGCACTAGTCGTGCCTGTAAACATGAATCGTATAGTCATGTGTGCATCCATACAGTGTAGAGAGCAAGGTTGATAGTGCTACTACAGTACACAAGTAGTGCCTGTTAACATGAACCATGGAGGAATCACGGGATTCATGCGTCCTGTGTACACGAGCATACCTCTAATAACATGGCCCGCCCCTCTGACGCGATGACGTCATCAATCGCCGACGTACATTTCGCTAGTACTGCTTTGTCAAGGCTGGGGGTAGGCACTGGTAGTGCTACCAATATATATAAGGTAAACAGTGTCCTGATTGGTGGTGACGCGTTCCCTGATGAGCATGTAGATAGTATATGCATGCTTAGTGGGCGTGCCAACCTTAACCCATACACATTATGAGAGCAGAGTGTAATTATGCCATTAGATGTATATACATGGTATGCTGATAGAGTCAGTGGGGCAATTGTGAATGCAAGCTTGGTAAGGGCCACTAAATCAAATGAAGGGGCTGAATACAAACCCCTCATTTAACCCCCGTGGTGCCAGGGTGCTGAGAGTGTATATCCAGCGTGATTCCATTTTTAATAGTGCCTGGTCCCAGTTGCCCTTCCTGATGCCCATACTGAGCTGATCAATCCCCTTAAAGGTAAGTGCCAACATATCCCCTTGATGGTGTTCGTTAACATGTCTTGCCACGGGGGTATCCAACCCATTTCTGATGCTGCCCAGATGTTTCAGCACTCTAATCCTGAATGGGCGCTTGGTTTTACCAATATACTTTTTTCCGCATATACATTCAGCCATGTATATAACCCCAGGTGTTCTGCAATTAATAAATTTTCTGATGGTGAAGGTGCGTGTGTCGTCCCAATTCTTGAATGTTTTAGTGTTCTTAATAACCTGGCATGCTTTACAGTTATAGCAGCTGAAGCTGCCAGGAGGTTTAGTGGGGAGCCATGTTTGGCTAACACTCGCCACATAGTGGCTTTGCACCAGACTGTCACGGAGGTTCCTAGACCTCCGGCATGTCATTTCGGGTTACGGTTTGAGGATTTCTTCCAGATCAGCATCAGCCAAAGCATGTGCCAATGCTTTTGAAAAGCTTTCTTGGCACGATCCCAGTCCTGATTGTAGGTACCAATGAATCTGATGGTACGGCCCTGCTCAGTGTCTATTTTGTCTTTCAGTAGGTCATTCCTAGGTGTATTTCTGGCTCTTTTGTATGCCCTCCGTATCATGTTGTTGCTATATCCTCTTGCTAAGAACCTCTTTTTCATTTTGATAGCCTGATCCTCAAAGTCCCTATCATTGGAACAGTTCCTTTTAAGTCTCAGGAACTGTCCTACTGGGATGCCTCTGATCAAATTCGGCGGATGGTGGCTATTGGCCCGTAAGATGCTGTTTGTTGCCGTGCTCTTACGGAAGATGTTGGTGCTGATAGCACCTGATGGTTCTATTTCTATGGTCAAATCCAGGAAAGTGATGATGTTTGGGCCTATCTCATATGTGAGTTTAAGATTATTGGTATTTGTATTTAATCCACCAATTAATGTTCTGAGGAGGTCAAGTGGTCCCCTCCAAAGCAGGAGCACATCATCGATGAATCTATACCAAAGTTCTATGTGGTCCAGAAACATCTCATTCTCGTCACCAAAAACTACTTCAGCCTCCCACCAGCCCAGGTACAGGTTGGCATACGACGGGGCGCATTTGGTCCCCATAGCTGTACCCTGGGTCTGATGGTAGAGTTTCTTATCAAAAAGGAAGTAGTTTTTGGTGAGTACAAAGGATAATAGCTGCAGCACAAAGGTATTGAGTGCCTTATGTGATGATCCCCTGGTTTTAAGGAAATATGACACGGCATCTATTCCCTTTTGATGGGGTATAGAGGTGTACAATCCCTCCACATCAAGTGAGACTAGGACTGTCTCCTCTGAGACTGTGATATTGTCTAATTTGTTTAGGATGTCCTTCGTGTCCCTCAAGTAGGACGGGAGGGCTGTAACGAATGGCCTAAGCATGAGGTCTACATAGTGACTGGCATGTTCGGTGAGGTTGTCTATACCAGACACTATTGGTCGTCCGCGGGGGGGAGTTCTTTTCTTATTTCTTTTGGGAAGGGAATAGAAAGTCGCAACCCTAGGTTGCTTGACAAAGATAAAGTCTAATTCACTCTGTGAGATGAGATTCGCTTGGAGGCCTTCCGATAGGATGTTAAAAAGCTCCTTCTGATATTCAAGTGTCGGGTCGTTAGAGAGTACTTCATAGCACTTTCTATCGGCAAGTAGCCTGACATTCTCACCTGCGTAGTCCTTGCTATTTAGGATAACGAGGTTTCCCCCTTTATCAGAGGGTTTGATAACGATATCTTTGTCCTGTTCTAGCTCTGCTAGGGCTGTGACTTCCAATGGAGTGAGGTTATGTTTAGAATTGTCTGGAGTATGCCTACGGTCCTCAATATCTTGTGTAACGAGGTCCACAAACACCGCTATGTTTGAGTTAATATCTAGCGGTGGCATAAACTTAGATTTAGATCTAAGTTGGGTAAATGGTCCCTCGCCCTCTGTTCTCTCTGATTCTGCCGCCAAGTCTGTGAGCAGTCTTAGGTTTTCAGTATCTGCTTCATTGAGGGGATCTATCCCTAAGTTCATAGTTATAGCAAGGTCCCTCCTTTTAAACAGTTTGTGTAGTAGTAGCTTCCTTGCGAACAGGTTCAGATCTTTTACCCACTCGAAGGTGTCCATTCTAGAAGTTGGTGAGAAGGACAAACCTTTTTGCAGTACACTTAGATGATGTGTAGTGAGTTGGCGGTCAGATAGATTGATTATGAGACCCTGATCTGTGTCGGCATTGGTGTCTGACAATTCTGATATTTGGTTGTGAACTAGCGGTATCTGTTCCCTCTCTGTCTCCTGTAATCTCCAGTACCTCTTCCCCTTCCCCTGCCCCCTCTTCCCCCTTCTCGTTTTTCTCTGCCTGTTGGGTTGGTCACTGCCCTTGGATCCTCTAAAAAAGGAGAGGGTCCCTGGTGTCTAGTTTGCATATGATGTCTTTTGTGCGTGGAAGTGTTCTCCTCCTCTACATCTGAATTCGACCAATCGGTAGAGGATTCTGTGACCTCTACTGGGGCTACTGATTTCTTGAATTGGAATTTGTATATCTTCCCTTCCTCGAAATCAGTCTTGTCCCTTTGGTATTTGCGATGTTTCCGCTCTTTAAGTTCTTTGGTGAACTTATCAATATTTATTTGCATGCGGTTCTCAAGGTCTTTGAATTCAGTTTCCTTATTCCACTTCTCAACCTCAAGGAGAAGTTGGTCTACTTTGGTACCCTGTGTTTTCAAAAGAGTACCTTGGTGGTCAACCAGTAGTTGCATAAGGTCTTTAGAGCACTGGCTAATGATATTTACCCAAGCTGTGATAAACCCTTCGTCAGTTATATTGTGGGCTGGGGCCAGATTACTCCTTAGACCTCGTGGAATCAGTTTGTCTTTTTGGTAGGTTTCAATACTAAACACCTCCCACCATAGCTTAATGTACTTCTTATAGTTACCTTCAAGATCTTTAAAGAAATCTTGAATCTTAGCTATTGGGGGTGGTTCTGATACACCTGTTTGGCTTGTATTGGAGAAGAAAGCTTGCGCTTCAGTCTGCCAGTCATCCAGGTTAGGCTTTCTAGATAGAAAGCCTGCCATAGTATGTTAGCGTGCTGAGGGTCAGTAAGAGCAAGAGACACTCTATATGATAACCGAACTAGAGGGAGAGGGGGGGGGAGGGAACCCTCGCTACTGCTGGCTGGATGTATGTGGAGTGGAGGTGCTACTATCAGGGGATAAACAGATAGGGTAACAACAAAAGAGCAAGAACCCCAAGGAGAGCACTCACACACTAGTGTATATAATCAGGTGTACCAAAGACCATGTGGTGATGGGGAGGAGTGAGTGAACTGTAAAAATATAAATCTTTATTTGAGTCGTAACTCAGAGCGATAAAATAGGGAAAACGCTGTGGGTCAAGTGAGATACTATTATGAGCCAGTATACAGCGAATTAAAATTGGACGAATGGACCAGCGTAACAGTCCATGTGCTATCTAAACTCCTATATTAACCACTACTGATGTAGACAACTGCCTATGTCAGTGTAGGTCCCACCATAGTATGTGGTAGGGGATGACACTGATGTCCTATAGTAAGGATAAGGCCAAATACGTGCTGAGGTAGATAGTCACAGTGAATAGCTATAAGCCTAGTAGCGAATAAGCAGTGCGTATTAGTAGTTATCTAAACAGTACACTAGTAGTGTCTGTTAACATGTTTGATTCCCAATAATGGGGTACCGTGTGTAGGTGGTAATATAGGGTCCAGGCTCCTAGGTCCTAGTTATTGCCACCACAGTAAATGGTGTGATGGTGATCTACAGCAGGGACATATGCAGATATCCACACAGGTAAGTATCAAGGTGAGTATCTGTACGGCCCAGTGATCAATAGGTCATAGATGTATCAATAATGACTCCATGATTGCACATACAGTGCCAGTTCACATGCATAGGGACCGTAAATTGCCCTGCCTGTATGGAGGCAGTATGGAATGCAGAATCAGTAGCTGCTGAACAGTGCACAAGTCGTGCCTGTTAACATGAATCGTATAGTCATGTGTGTTTGCATGAGGTGTAGAATCAGTAGCTGCTACTACAGTGCACTAGTCGTGCCTGTAAACATGAATCGTATAGTCATGTGTGCATCAATACAGTGTAGAGAGCAAGGTTGATAGTGCTACTACAGTACACAAGTAGTGCCTGTTAACATGAACCATGGAGGAATCACGGGATTCATTCATCCTGTGTACACGAGCATACCTCTAATAACATGGCCGTGCACCGTCAGCTGGAGACCGGGTGCCCAAATGTAACAGCCAGGGGTGCGCTCATGGTTTAGTTAGCTATTAACAGAATATTTTAGTGGCAGAGCTCCATTTCGGAGCCTGCTGGGGATAGGAAGCGCTCCGACCGCAAGCGCATGTCCCGCCCTTCTGACGCGATGACGTCATCAATCGCCGACGTACATTTCGCTAGTACTGCTTTGTCAAGGCTGGGGTAGGCACTGGTAGTGCTACCAATATATATAAGGTAAACAGTGTCCTGATTGGTGGTGACGCGTTCCCTGATGAGCATGTAGATAGTATATGCATGCTTAGTGGGCGTGCCAACCTTAACCCATACATATCATGAGAGCAGAGTGTAATTATGCCATTATCTCTAAATGACTACGGTTTTCGGCCACGTATCTCCAGGCTACGGGTTTATCTACGGGTTTATCTGTGAAATTTTTGGGCGGGGCCTTGGCTCTTACTTTCTCCGGCAGAGGCGGCATCATCAAGCTGCATCTCCCCCTGCAAAAAGGGGGTTTGGAAGTATAGGCGCTCTAGCGCTGGATCCATAACGTATACATATATTGAATATTACGCATAGGCAGAGGCGCAGGTATTGAAGCTAGTGGTATATACAATTTGAAAATTACCAGTGTGATTCTCAGGGGTTATGAAGTTCTTAAAAGAGACAAAGTAATCCTGAAGGATGAGTCAGTGGGTTTGAACCCACACCTCAAAACCTCATTGGGATAGTCCCAGAACATGCTATTAAAACACACGATCCTCTGGAATTAATTATATAGATAAATATACTCACATTTAATGTACCTCTGTCCTGTACCTCTACTTAGGCGTGCTGCCAATAATGAAGTTAAAATGAGCAAAAATGGGAAAAATGGCGCACAGCCAAAGAATGGGTCAAAAAGTAATAAAAGGTATACCTTTAATGAGTCCAGCTTAAAAAACGGAGGTGTAGCAAACCTCCTACGCATTTCGTGTACGTTGCACTTTATCACTTTATTATGCATCTCCCCCCGCAGAGTCCTGTCAACATGGCTTCACGACGTCATATGGCGTTGCATTACCATGACAAAGGGACGTTTTGCCGCGTCATGTTGTCATGACAATGGGAAATCATGGAGCCATGTGGTGTCAGGTTGTTATGGCAACGCAACACCGCAGGCTGTCTCATTATCATGGCAATGCAACACCACAGGCCGTCCTGTTGTCATGGCAACTTGACACCGCATAGCTCCGCGACGTCATGTTGTCATAGCAATGTAGCGCCATTTTACAGGACTTTGCAGGAGGAGATGCCGTGACATTCCGCCACCGGAAAAGGTAAGAGAAGTAAATATATAATTAAATTTAAAAAATTCAGTTTCATTGAAAAAAGTCTCTAGGTTAGCCTTCAATAGAAGGTGGCAGGCCTGATAAGGACGTATTGAGCTGTACAAGCTATAGGCCAATATCCCTATTGAACTCTGATTTAAAGATCTATAGCAAAATTCGGCAAACAGATAAAATCTGAGCTCTTCCACTTTTAATCCATAATGACCAGGTTCGATTTATTATTGAACGCCATACTTCGGATAACACTCAAAATTATAAATGTAAGTGATTATATCAAGGACTCCTGACCCAAAGCTGTTTTACTGAGCCTGGATGCAGAAAAGGCATTTGAAAGGATGAAATGGGACTTCCTAAATAGGTCTTTGAAAGTATTTGGATTCATGGGCCCTTATCTGAAAGGAGTTCAGGCTTTATATAAGACCCCAACAGCATCATTAAAAATATCAAGAGGCAATATGAACCAAATTATAATTTGGAATGGTACCGGACATGGTTACTCTCTCTCTCCCTTGCATTTTGCTTTCACGATAGAACCATTACTGGCTGCTATCAGTAGATGCGAGATATACTGGGCATACAGATTGGGGAGGAAATATATAAACTTTCTCTCTTCACGGCTGACATTATTTTAACCATTGCCAACCCAATGACATCCCAAACTTGGAGGCCCTACTAGTTGAGTTTGGATCCCTATCAGGATACAAAATCAACAATGCCAAGTCCTAGGCCCTAAATATAACTCTCCTGCACCACACCATAATGAGTAACCAGAGCAGCTTTCCCCAAGATAGGCCCGAGATGAGATTGGGTGGGGGAAACAGGGTTACATATAACTGTTCAGAGATATTCACAAAATAAAAAAGGATCTACAAATTTGGAACAGCCAATATATCTTATGGAGATAATGGGGATAAAATCCCCTGGGGTGTTACCAAAACTCCTCCGTGTGGTGTAATCAGCGTGGGTATAATGAATTCAGACGAAAATTAAACGGATAGATAATATTCCATATAAAGCTGTATAGTGGCCCCAGAATGATGCTAATTCAGTCAGGTGGCAGTATACATGGGGGATGGAGGAGGGGGGAACCAATAAGGGGTACAGTAACAATGCTGGTATAATGCACTCCCCTAGCACTTCACAATCCCTTACCCTCCTCCTATAGATCCTCTAAACCGCACAATGTCCTGAGAAGCACTAGCCACATGTCAGCAATCATAAAATGGAATGTACTCAACTGATCTTGATAGAAGGCAAATAGAACACACAAAAATACAGTTATCGCTCAGTACCAAGAACAAACAATCAAGTATACGGCTCCAGGTGCGTAGGGAGGAGATAAAGCAAAAACACAAATGGCGAACAGAATCACTCAGGTCCCTATTGGCACACACACATGATGCACAAGTATAATTAACAAGGATACATATCCATTAATTTCAACCAAATTTCCCACTACCCCAATGAGGGTATATCAACAATAACAGACAGACGGTCTGTACAAAAACAGAAAATAACAAAACTTTAATGTTGACAAATAGTCACGCCGAAACAAGTGTAAGTATGTGCAGGTGAGTTAAAAAAGGAATAAAAATGATCCCCTGAGGGGAGGTGTATCAGGTGGGAAGTTAGTAGTGAAATCAATCGGCTTAGTAGCTGTATTGTATTAATCTGAGCCTCACTACAAATCATTCCATATATAAGGTGGTGCGGTAATTACTAATATAACCCTGCTGAGGTATATACCCTACAAACTGAATACACATGTGGTATATCGTAAGCTGCAGCCGCAGCAGAGGTAAGTATAATAGAGTAAGTATAAAAGAGTGTGGTGTATAACAACATACACGCTGTATGTGCAGTCAATAAATAGTGGTGCAGTGATAAACACCTATATGCCTAAAAATGCCTCTGACAGAGGAACAAAACACGTCAGAGGATTGTGCTGATAGTGTTTTTTCTTAGGTGTTATGCCTAAATAAAGTTTTTTTGCTTTTTTAACCCGCCTCCAGTTTGAATTGTTTGCAATATATCTTATGGTTGAGCTGTATAAGATTAATGAAAATCAATATCCTCCCGAGATGGCTATACCACTTCCAAACACTCCTGATTGCTATACCACTAAAATATATGAAAGAATACAAAATAGGATAATGCAATTTATCTGGAATAACAAAAAACCTTGAATAGAGAGATCACTCTTACTAACCCCTAGAGAAAGAGGGGGTCTGGCAGTCCCAGATATCAGAAGGTATTATTTGGTTACACACCTGAAACAGGTTATTTAGAGATAAGTTATTGACATTTGAGGGATTCTGTGATAAATATTCCCTGGAGAAATCCAAACTGTTTAAATACCTCCAGGTTCGACATTTTGTATTAAGTAACTGGGTGTTCCCAGAAACTTTTTTGTATTCCCGTGGCTCGGGGCATATTAGAGCCTCCACCTCCATGGTGTGGAACTTGCTGGTGTTCAACTGGAGTATTTCCAGGAGAACCTACACCACGCCGTCAATGGGGTAATCCTCATTGCTGAGACCCCACAGCTTCATCTTGTCAGCCGACTGCAAGAGCAGATGTTTAAGATGCTGGTCATAGAACGGCCGGTACACAATGGTTACTTGAGATCCAGTGTCCAGCAAGGCCGACAACATGTACGAGGGCGGCCGGTCCTACGCGACGGTAAGCGTCCGATGGGGAGGTTTCATTCGGGCCATGAGGTCCTCATAACTGGGTGGAGGATTCTCCGTAGAGAGGTTACAGCAGATGCAGGCCACTAGGGGATAATTGAGGGAAGCTCCCAGCTGGAATTGTTTGGTCCTGTAGTCGTCCATATTAGGCATTCGGATGACCCCTTTGTGGAGCAGGGTTCACAGGGCTAGATGTAACCGCTGGAGGTACTCCGACAATTCCTCATTCTCTCTGTTTGAGGGCATGGATATGGGCCAATAGAGCTATTGGGTTGTCCTTCTTGCCATAGGTCCCGGTCAAGGCCCGAATCAGATCTTGGGCCTCTGTGTCTGCGTAGCATTCGCGATACAATCGCACAATGTTGGCAGCCAGGGACCGCAGGCACTCGACAATCCGTCGCCTTTTTATTGCGTCAGAGCACATCCACCCAGGGAATACTTGTTCTGCGTTGTCACGCCATTCGTCGAACGTTTCTTCGCCCAGTGGTGTGGGTCGCACCCCGGAGAAGATTTTTAGTCGGCGGTACTGGTGACTGTGAGCGGATTGTGTGATGGCTTCTACTAGTTGAGGTAGATTTACACTCCCGGTGGAGCCATCAGTTGACAGGCTACTGGGATATTCGGGTCTCGGGCTAAGGGCCTGCGCAAGACTTCTCTCACCCCGACTGGGGGTAGCTGGCAGCCAGAGAGTTTCGGCCCTACAGGGTGTACTGGAAGTAAAGGCCACCCGTGGTATGGGTGAAATTACAACCGAAGTGCTGCTCCTCCAGAGGGGGCAAGGGGTACGTAATAGATCAGCCCGGTAGGGTGCGCCCATAGGGAGTCCTGGGGTAAATGTCTCGGGTAGGGTGGGGTAGATCACTGGACAGCCCGTGGCCAGGGCCTCCGGTAAATACAGTGCCCTCGGGCCGCCTTCTTCACATAGGTCATGACTGGCGGCCACTAGGACTATACTCCACCGGTGTGTAGCGTCATACTTGTTACCTACGATCCGTGCATTGGCTATCCCGGGGTTGAGATGCTGTCAAATCTTGTCCGGGGGCGTATTTGCGGGAATTTCTCCCACGGCGAGCAAGTGGCAGGGACACTCGTGAAGCCCCAAGCCCAGTCACGGACCTCTCGTTTGGATGGTACAAACATGTTGCTCTGGTCTTGACTAATTTTTTACTGCTGAGTAGGGCACCCCAGGTCTGAGATCTCAGCAGCGCCTCCAAATGTGCGCCTTTACCCCACCCTACGGGAGATATGGCGGCTACGGTGTGTGTGTGGTGCGTTACCTGTGGCTCATAGGAGGCCTGAACCTCCGCCGCTGGGAGCCTGAGGTGTACTTATTCATCTGGTGACAGCGTCCACACCTGCAAGGGATCCCAACGGGGTGGGATAAGCCCCTTACAGGAACAATACAAATAATACACACACTCAAGTATATACTAACAACCTTTACTGAACACAATAATATCGGTACCCTGTACCACACAACCTGATACCACCAGTGAGTGTCCCCAAACTACATTGGGTGCCAGGTACCAATACCCTGATGTCCCTTTTCCCAATGTCAAGGCCCACCCAAAGTGTAGAAGGTAGCGCTATCCTGTGAAGTGTTGGTGCACTTAGTTGGGTACCTGCCAGGGAGCTCCAGCACCCGGGTGATGCAGATTAACATAGATGATCCGTCTGATCTGACATTGTCATCCACGATGGCATCCGCCTCCGCGTTGGGTGAATTCCGGCATGGGTAATATCACCTGTCAGTCTCTCACAGGGAGGTAGTCTGGCCGCAATCACCGTGCAGCGTCTTCACTGTGTCCCTAACACTAGACAGTAATTGGGGAAGCGTCCCTATCTAAGGGGCTTTTCTTGAAGCAACCACAAGCTACTGTGAGTTGGGGCCTTGCTGCGGCCTAATGGGGGTCTCTGGCATAGTGCAGGGGCCTACTGACACCCTGCACCTACACCCTTACCCTCTGATGTCCTAGCTCCGACTGGCGTGACTCGCAGCGCGCGCAATGTACCAATGTTGGGAAGCAGGAGAATCCGGCCGCACGATTGGCTGATGAGTGCCAGCTGATCCTGCAGCCCCATGGCCCTCTAGGGGCTGTAGTTCCCTTGCTGAGTTTTTCCACTAATGGTCGGCCGCCTGCATTCGCACTGCGCATGCGCAAAGAGCACCAATATGGCCACCGCAACTCCACTACCTTTCTGTGCATGCGCGAAGCGTTGCAAATGCGTGACCACGCACAAGATGGCGGCGCCCTGCTAAGGAAGCCACCGGGAGCCTCCGGCGATCCAATCACTGCTCCAACTGCCCGCAGCCCTCCCCGCACTCTCCCCATCCTCCGCTGCCGGATGAAGGTAAGCGGATGAAGGGGGACCCAGGGGGGACCGGGTCACATTGGCTATACACTTCTTTAACCTAGGCTGTGCTAAAAAAAGCTGTGTAATATGGCAGGCATAAGCTTAGATGAGTCCGTGATAAGAAGCAAAGAGTGACTCACTTTGAGATCTCATTTGCATGTCGTCATTAGGGCTGGGACCCGCTGCGCCCGTTGGCGCGGGCGGCGGCGTGAGCGCAACTTACCTTTGCGGTTTGAACTCACGATCGGGTTCCAGTCCCTCCTCACTTGCAACTTGCGACATACTGTGACGCGGCAGCCAGCAGGAGACACGAGAGAATGGTGTTCTCTTGCGGCAACGCGTCACATGGTACGCGAAGGGGCCAATCATAGACTGGCTCCCTTCAACCAATGGCAAGCCAGCTATTGCTAGCCAATGGGAGCAAAGTATTTCAAACACGGAAGAGGGAAAACTTGTGTTTGAAAACATTGCTTTCAAGCCATTCACCTTGTAGGTTGCTTGTAGTTTTCTGCTAGCTTTATTTATTTAATTTAATATTTATTATAGTTAGATATTATATTACAGTTGTTTATTTATTATTTATTTGTAATCTGTATAGTTATTTATTATAGCTATTTATTATAATTTATTATATTTATTTATTATATCTCTTCAATATCGTTATTTTTTATTTATTTATATTTATTTAATTATGAACATGGATAGCTCCAGCATAGAGCAGCTCATATCTGAGATATACAAACGCGATCCTCTTTGGAACCAGAAGGCCAACACATATCATGACCGTTTCCTGACCAAGAAATTGTGGAGCGAGATTGGAGAAATAATGTCCTGTGGAAGTAAGTAAATATGAAATTAAACTGTCTGAATATGTTATATAAATAGTATTGATGTCATTTAGTAACTTAAGTGCATTAAGTTACTGTTTAGAATTTAATATACATGCATTAAGTTAATCATTTGTATCTTCACTAATTTTGCGATGGCCGTATATAGGATGTGTATGTATATATATATATATATATATATATATGACCAAAATGAAAAAGAAAAAAGCTGCGCCTCTGATTGAAGTGAACCAGTGTGGATGTAATTGCTCAAATAAATCTAAATAAAATGTGAACTATTGTGGGTGTATCCCTAGATGACATGAGCAATTTATACAAAAACCTAAAGATCATATAGTGGGCCCATACCAATTATAAAACAACATATATAGAAAAAAGCAAAGAAAAAGAAAAACCAGTCCTCAAATGGTTCCAGTAAAAATATATGGGTGCTGGTATGCAGGGTCTCCGGCAGCTCTCAATGTGGACAAACCGCGTCCACAAGGTATCTAAGAGGAAAAAAAGAGGAGAGAGCGCACGCCCATAGCGTAAAATTGTAGATTTAATGAGGGGGAGGGGGGGGTAAAAAACGCACTTACAAAAGTACAATAAAATCAAGCATCCGGTTGAGACTACAAGCTCTTGGGGCAATCCCAGGCTCCGTTGGTAAAGGATCGACGTCCCCGCAGATTTCCAGGGCTGGTGTGCTGTTTGAAAGTCCAAGAAAGTAGTTCCGTATGGTGTCGGTCTCTGTAGCACTGCGCATGGATAGGTCCGCTCCAGCGCTTGGTATTGACTTCAATGTCAGTGCGTCTGACGTAATGACGCTCCCTGACGCGTTTCGTCAGTCACGGCCAACTTTTTCAAAGGGATGTCTTGAGAGGGGGAGGTCCGGTATTATATATACACAACCTAATGATGTTAAGTATTTGGAACGCCCCCACTCAGCTGAAAAGTGCTTTGTGCTAATACACATAATTAACCTATATATATATATAGTACATATAATTATATATAGTAACTTGAAAGAATTGGAGGAGATCGTTTGTGAGAGAATATGTAAGAATCATGTCCATAAAACTAAACATAGTCCCAGCTGTACTTGGGTCATTTACACATGGTAATATATATATATATTAATAATTCTGTTCATATAATGGCAGCTAATTGATATATCAATGAGTCAATATAACACCCTTCAATGTCCATGACCGCAAAGCAGATGGATTAAAAGGATAAACCAGACATTGTCAATACTGAACCCGTATGTGAATTGCACACCACATGGGCTACCGGATTCACTTAAAGCATAAGATTTTAAAATAAGGAATATATATATATATTTACATGAGATATATTGTTATACATCCATATGGATGCAAGAAGTTATATATTTCTCAGATGCCACCCATATACATGGTGGCGCAATTCCCATAGAGGCTCATACAGAGTTAACATTACAAATACATCATTGCTCTAAATAAACAAAAATACATGAAACAATGTCTAAGGATTAATATAGATGCAGTATACATATACACACATATACAATAATCATAAACAATTAGGATGTGAATAATGTACCCTTTCGGATGATTAAAATAAAATAAAATAAACAGTGGATCATATTATCCTATATATTGGGATTTCTCAAATCAGGAGAACATTGAGGAGAATATTAATATCTGGAGTCTCCATGCCACGAACAGAGCAAGGGCCCGGAAGGACCTGATATGGTAGTGTAGTGGACAAGTGCAATTTATTAATAAATTTGGTGTTAAAAATATGTATATATGTGATGAGAGCTGAATAGCTCATGTCCATAATTTCAATTATAAATAATTCTCTAAGCTAACACAGCCTTCAAATGACCATATTAATAGTGAATGCCTTATTATGTGGTATAAACTTATTATTATTGTTTTTATTAGTGACTGAAGGTGTACTTAATGATGTGATTTATAATTTGTGAAGTGATTTCAAACTAATACCGTGTGGCTACCCATTTACCCAAATTAATATATATTATGTGATATGATAATTATAATTATGTGAATAAATATTTTAATAAATATTTTATGTGAATAGGTGATATACCCCAAATCCCAGACGGGAACAAGGAGAGAGGAGGGGGGGGGGAGGGGGAAAGGGGAGGTGGGAGAGAGACCTCAGGAGGAGATCCAGACAAAGGATGGCACTGAAAAGCAGAGGAAGAGGACAGGGAGAGGCGTCCAAGGAACCATTATACAAAGGTACTAACGTCTAAGCATTCGTTTAGTCCCCCAGGATTGAGAGTGCCCAATTGGTGAATCCAAAAGGTTTCCCGCCTGCAAATAAAATATGTTGGACGCACCACAAGAACACTGGGAACGCGCTTCCTAGAACACAGGAGAAATGTAATTAAGGGTCCCAATAATCATAGTGTCTCTCGACACTTTAAATTATTTCATCAGCAAAACCCCAAGACTATGCAAATTATGGGAATAGAGACCATTTCTCCGTGTGTTTTAGGAGGCGATCGGTTCAAGACCCCTTGCAGGCGGGAAACCTTTTGGATTCACCAATTGGGCACTCTCAATCCTGGGGGACTAAACGAATGCTTAGACGTTAGTACCTTTGTATAATGGTTCCTTGGATATCAACCTGACCTCATTTATCCTTTTTTTTGACCGTTTGTTTGGGCTCTGTTCTTTAAAGAGAAGTTTTAGGACATTTTGACTTGAGAATCTACACCCTTCTTCTGACTTGAGAAGCGGTATTAAAATCTAGGAGGTAATGTCCCTAGAAATGTTTTTTTTTTTTTAAAGAATACGGTCGTGGGGGGAGGGGGACTCCCCCCCCCCGTTCCCCCAATCAGAACTACCAGATTAAATAGTCCTCCACCTCTCCCTCCCTCTTCTTCCCCCTATTGTACCTATGCAGTATCTGTACAGTACCTATTTGTCGTCCTCTCGTCACTATTTGTCGACATTCTCTTTCTCTGTTTCTTTCACCCCCCCATCATAGTGTATATATATATTACCCAGTAAGAGCTGATCCCTCAACATGGACTGAAATAAGATGGATCTAAGGTCTAAATTATCTGCAACTTAAGTATAACCAGAGTAGAAGTGATTATCTATGAATGTTTTGAATGTCTACTTAATAATATTACTGTCCAGCATACAGTATGATAATGTTCATACGGTCATATTGTTGGATATATTAAGTTTATTACTTGTACTATGTGGAAAACTAATAAAAACTATGTAAAAAAAAAAAAAGAATAGAGAAACAAAAACAAATAGTTGTGTGTCTAATTTCAGGAAACACTATCCCGGAATATCCTAAACCTGTTAAACACAATGACAAAGCTCTTTGGAACCATTTAAAAATGTTGCTTTCCTATTTGTGTTGGAAAAAAAAGAAGAAAGGGGATGTACCATTTCAAAGCTAATCGTCAAATAATGACTGGATGTAAGTCCTAGTACTCAATATTGCTTTACATTGCAGCATGTTCGTTTCAGGGGAGGGAGACTCCTGTAACCATCATGTAAGCACATTGTATCTATTCCTTGACAGCCACACCTATTTATACTTCAGTCTCTTTGCAGTAAATGAAACTGGCAAGGAGGAGCCTGAGCTGTAAAGGAAGAGAAACGAAACTGTAGGGCAGGCATGACAGAGCGAGCCTCAGAGGCTGGGAGCCTCAGTGCTGCGTGAGAGGAGCAGTGGCACACACACACACACACACACACAGAGGCGGGCACAGCCGGGAGAAGCGGGCACAGCCGGCAGCAGCGGGCACAGCCGGGAGAAGCGGGCACAGCCGGGAGAAGCGGGCACAGCCGGGAGCAGCGGGCACAGCCGGGAGCAGCGGGCATAGGCGGGCGCAGCCGGGAGCAGCGGGCACAGCCGGGAGCAGCGGGCATAGCCGGGAGCAGCGGGCATAGGCGGGCGCAGCCGGGAGCAGCGGGCACAGCCGGGAGCAGCGGGCATAGGCGGGCGCAGCCGGGAGCAGCGGGCACAGCCGGGAGCAGCGGGCATAGGCGGGCGCAGCCGGGAGCAGCGGGCACAGCCGGGAGCAGCGGGCACAGCCGGGAGCAGCGGGCACAGCCGGGAGCAGCGGGCACAGCCGGCAGCAGCGGGCATAGGCGGGCGCAGCCGGGAGCAGCGGGCGCAGCCGGGAGCAGCGGGCACAGCCGGGAGCAGCGGGCACAGCCGGGAGCAGCGGGCATAGGCGGGCGCAGCCGGGAGCAGCGGGCGCAGCCGGGAGCAGCGGGCACAGCCGGGAGCAGCGGGCACAGCCGGCAGCAGCGGGCACAGCCGGGAGCAGCGGGCACAGCCGGGAGCAGCGGGCACAGCCGGGAGCAGCGGGCACAGCCGGGAGCAGCGGGCACAGACGGGAGCAGCGGGCACTGCCGGGAGCAGCGGGCATAGGCGGGCGCAGCCGGGAGCAGCGGGCACAGCCGGGAGCAGCGGGCACAGCCGGGAGCAGCGGGCACAGCCGGGAGCAGCGGGCACAGACGGGAGCAGCGGGCACTGCCGGGAGCAGCGGGCACAGCCGGGAGAAGCGGGCACAGCCGGGAGCAGCGGGCACAGCCGGGAGCAGCGGGCACAGCCGGGAGCAGCGGGCACAGCCGGGAGCAGCGGGCACAGCCGGGAGAAGCGGGCACAGCCGGGAGCAGCGGGCATAGGCGGGAGCAGCGGGCACTGCCGGGAGCAGCGGGCGCAGCCGGGAGCAGCGGGCACAGCCGGGAGAGCCAGCTGGTACGTGTCAGCAAGAGGAAGCAGCGCAGCAGTCACTGGGAGGGGACATGCGGGGTGAGGACAGATAAAAGGGAACTAACTAGCTGAGGAGGATCAGAGAAGCTTTGTAGAGCAGAACAAGAGAGGGAGGGAAATGTAAAGCTACAGTATACTGGAAAAGGATCAGTGCTATTGTTGATATCATTATTTCTTTCCCACCCACAACGCCCTTAACCCCCCGGTCTAGTCAGGCCCTCCTCATCACAACCACAAGGCAGGACTGCCAGAAGTGAGGGGGGCGGGGGAGGTTGCCATGGGGACGCCCCCATCACTTCCCTTTCTAGCATGGTACTTGGGTAGAGGGATTTGCTTGGTTATGTCAGGTATTGCCTGTGTTGATGATAGGGTAATATCCGGGCATAGGGAAGAAACTCCTGATTGATTGCATTGGGCAGTATAGTGTTGCAGTTTATACATGTATTTTTTTATTTAGTATTAACGTTAATCGATGGTTGTCTCCCGCCCTCCCTCCATGTAAAAATATTATGTAGTATTTATGTTATCGTTATGATTCTTTAAAAAACTGCTTTAAAAAATCTGTACATTTTAATAATACTAATGATTATTATTTGTGTGTGTGTATATATATACATACACATCCATACACATACACACACACACTCCAGGCCTGTGTGTATATAGCTATCTAGATCGATAGAGATATCCATCTATCGATTTAGATAGCTATAAACATACAGGCCTGGAGTGTGTGTGCGTGTGCTTGTATATGTATGTAGGTATGTGTGTGTGTGTATGTATGTATATATACATACACATACATACATACATACATACATACATACATACACAGCTGCACATCCAGGAATATAGTGTATATGATTCAGTGCAACAAATGTGACCAAGGTTGCTACATTGGGGAAACCAGCCAAAAACTACAAGGAAGAATGAATATGCACAGACACACATCACGAAGAAGGACGATTCTGCTCACCTGTGGGACATCACTTCTCACAACCAGATCATTCCATTAATGATTTAAAAATCAAAATCCTCAATGGAATGTTTAAACGCACCCAAGAACGGAAAACATTTGAACTCAGAATGATAACACTCTTTGACATCAAAACCAAAGGACTTAATGCGGACATGGGTTCTCTCACACACAATTGTTTGTAATTATCCTGCTTGCCTCTATTGTTATCCACACTTTCTCAGGAGGTCACATCGTGTGTATGTATATATATATATATATATATATATATATATATATATATATATATATATATATATATATATATACATATATATATATATATATATATATATATATATATATATACATATACATATATATATACATATATATATATATATATATACATATACATATATACAAAAAGATAGAATCCGCAGCACACTCAAAATGAAAAGTTATTTAATCTTTAGAAATACATCAGGCAATCACAGGAACGCCAGAGCAACGTACGTTTCTGACCACAAGGTCTTTTCTCAGAGCTTGAGAAACGTACGTTGCTGTGGAGTTCCTGTGATTGCCTGATGTATTTCTAAAGATTAAATAACTTTTCATTTTGAGTGTGCTGCGGATTCTATCTTTTTGTATATCTAACAGACCGGTTGGTGTTCCCTGTCTATCTGCTGGCACCTGGATTTCTGATAAGTATATACTGTATTACTTTTTTATGAGTATAGTTCTCTGTTTGTGTGCACCCAGCATCAGCTTTTGTGTGTGTGTATATATATATATATATATATAATATACAGGCATACCCGCATTAACGTACGCAATGGGTCCAGAGCATGTATGTAAAGCGAAAATGTAGTTAAAGTGAAGCACTACCTTTTCCCCACATATTGATGCATGTACTGTACTGCAATCGTCATATGCGTGCATAACTGATGTAAATAATGCATTTGTAACAGGCTCTATAGTCTCCCCGCTTGCGCACAGCTTCGGTACAGGTAGGGAGCCGGTATTGCTGTTCAGGGCGAGCTGACAGGCGCATGCACGAGCTGCCGTTTGCCTCTTCGACGGTATGTCCTTACTCGCGAGTGTACTTAAAGTGTGTGTCCTTAAACCGGGGTATGCCTGTATATACATACAAGAAAAAACAAACACAGATGCCCAAAACTACTTCCAATGTGACAAAAATACACAGTGCAATACCTATATATTCTCTTGAAAAGGGGTCATTTAGTTTAACCCTTTGGCCAAAAAGTCTTAAGCCTGCTGCCACTTCAAGGCATGACCGTTAGCAGGTCCTAACACTACCTGAGTTAAAATTCTTATTTACCTGTATAATTACAAAAAGAATTATCAGAATTGGATCTGTTGTAACCCAGCAAAATGAAACTTACCTGCCAACTTGGAATGAACTGATCATTCTTCCTGTAATTATACAGGTAAATAAGAATTTTGTTCTGTTGAAAATATAAAAATAAACACATTGCATTGTAATGTTTTTTTTTCCGTATTACAATAAGAAGAAAACAGTTAAGTAAAAGTTGTGCGTTAAAAAATATTTTTTCGTGGTAGGTGCGCTATGAGTTCGGGGGGGCTGCTTGTTTAATTTGTCCTGTGCCCCATGATTTCTGTTGGCGGCCCTGTGTGTGATTGTGTGTCTGTCAAGTGAAACACACTATATTAACAACTTTAAAATAGTAAATTCTACCGGAATTTAAAGTAAATGTAAAGTACATTCAGCATACAAACAGAAATGACAACTCTTCTCCATTTCAGCCTTCCCCCTTGCTCTTGTCTCCGCCCCTCTGCCTTCCCCCTGGCCTGACGTCACTCCCCTTGTAGCAAGAGACAGTCTCCAAAACTCAAATAACAACTTTCGCAAGGGCTACGGAGACGGGTGACATCATCCGTAGCCGTAGCTGGCACTATAAGCGCAGCCTAAGGTTATGTATTTGTCACTACTATATTGTTAAGACCGCACTTATAGTGCTGGCGACGGTGATGCGACCGATGACGTCGCCGTCACCACCCACGAAAGTTATAATTTAACTTTCAGCGACGGGTTCATTGATTGGTTCAGAGACATTTGCATGTGGCGACAGTCTCTGAAAAATCAAATATACCCGGCTTCCAAATTTTTGGTCATAACCACACATTTTGTTTTGGAGCGACGTCGCATCGCCGTCGCGGGCACTATAAGTGCAGCCTAAGGGTGTTATTTTCACACTTAATTTATTGATTTTGGGTTTAGGGATCTGAATTACAGTTATCACTATTTTTACACTTTATCAGGAATCTACTTTAGATTCCACAATACACAATACCTTAGGTACCAGGTGCTCTTTTGTGCTGTAGAATGATCTGTAGGAAATAATCTTCCCAACAGTGGCATTGCGTTAAGGGGCGGGGGATGTTAAAGGGACATTTTTCATGGAAGAATAGATAGTAGCTTGAGTCCCGTTCGACCCCACCCCCCTTTTGTTAAGTTATAGGGGACATTCCCATACCAAATATGGTTGCTGTCAAAGGCTTGTTAACTGCTCACTTTTATCTATATTATCTATATATTTTTTTCCTAATAATGAAGGCAGCCTCATCCAGTGTTCAGTATTGAGGCTTTTTCCCTAATATAAATGGTATCTGTGTAGATATTGTAGTCTTTTGGTCCTTCAAAAGCATCATGGTATTTAAATTAGCACAGGCTGAATCGTTTGCTTAAACCAGGGATCAGTTAGTAACCCCAATTAGTGGTACAAATGCAACAACTCCGTTTTGGCAGGATCTGATATCTATTACAGGTCTCAAGCATAATCGGGTTGTCAGTAAAGAATCATGAAGTATACACTTAATATAGATTATTTATTGTATTACATTTCTAATGATCAAAAACGAATATTGTTATTAGTGCTTATTAGGAATCAATAATAGTGTTAGGGTCTGGCTTCTATACAAGCTTACCCTCCTTATCAGGCACTGTTACTGAGTAGCACCTCATCTTGCCATACTCACTAACATATTCCACCCTATCCAGGTTAATATTTCTTCCCACCTGCCAGACCTTAACCAGGTAATCTGCACGACCTTCCCTAAATGCAGCCACAGTATTATATTTAGGGGCCATAAATTCCACTACTGCCGCCCTTACCCACTCATCCTTATGAGCCTCTGCTGTTCTCGTGTGCATCAGGGAGATAAGGGTAGACATACCGATGAGAGCGCCTATACCTCTGGACTAGTATTCTCTCTGCGCAGCTACTTTTCCTCAGGTTCTGCCCACCTGCCCTGCCTGGCAACACCCAGAATAGTGGTCCATTCCAGGGGGAAGTATAGAAATCCTCCTCCTGGTCTGGGGATGCAAATAACCCTGAATCCATGTGCTTTCTACGCTCCCTCATTATCTCCACCTCCTGCTCTGGAGTGTACCTGCCATTCTCCCACCAGGGATCCACAGTTCCAATAAAGTCTCTTCAGGATCAACCCCTGAGTAGCGGGCACAGAGAAGGGCATTCAATTGTCCACGCCCCCAAGCTGCTTTGGACATCGTAGAGTCCTGATCTGGGCCTTTCAGGCCCCGAGGCTCAGGGACCAAAGCCGCAGTACTGGCCTTAACCAGTAATTGGTCCTGCTCCCAGCACGGCAACACCAGAGTTTGTATTACGGAAACACTCACCGGAGCAGGAGTGTCACTCGGAAGACCCCGTTTAACATCGGCATCAACGGGAATAACCCCCACCAGCAGCGACGGAGGAATTGTAGGAATGGCATCATAACTTCATCATGATGAAGTCAGCGCATCAACTGACAAAGTTGGGCTTGCGTCATCACGTGATCACCGATCAGCTGTGAGAGGATTCCTTTGGCTGGGGCTGTTTGGAGGCAGAAAGAAGCATGCTGTTTCATTTCTACTGGCGGTAAAATTGAGAGTTGTATTGCGGGGAGAATAACTGTGAGGTCTGGTTATATGCTTATGGGTTAGTAGCCCCTACTAATATCGTTGGGCTCCTTTACCTTCCGGTTGGTGAACGAAGACAAAGAATACACTGCTTTTCCAGAATCAGCTCCTTCTGGCCTCCCTGCTGTGCATCTGAGGGGTTTAGCTGACAGGTTAATGTGTACACCATCCAGGATCATCTACCTTTGCTGTGAGATTGGTGAGATTGTTCCTATATCCATTTCTCCCTACAAATGATTTCGTTCACTACCATGGGACTGGTTACATACTGACACTTTTCTATCAATACTCTCAGCCAGGATACAGCTAGCATTGTTTCAGCAATTGATCAAACATGTCATATTTTCTTTATATGCATTTTTATACATTGTATTTTATTATATGTTCATTGCCTCTTATGTCATATTTGTCATTTCAATGTTATAGGGACTTTGCTTTCCATGTTTTTTATTAAACTTGCCCATATTGACATTTACTATAAGAGGTTTGCGCTCTTTTTTTATTTTTTGTTCACATATGGATTAGGTTTAATCTCATCAGAGCAGCATCCCTATTTAGTACATGCCATGCCCCCCTCCCCCCTTGATCACTACATATTTTTGTTTTTACTTATTTGATTGGACACTTTATCACGTTTTTATTATTTCTATATATTCAATTGAGCGCTGGTTCTCTTTTTTCTTTTCACTATATCGGAAAAGTTAGACCAGTTGCGATACTGCAGAATAAATGAGTTCTTCAGTATTAGGTGATACCTTTTTTATTTGGACTAACAATTTATGTCAAAGGACAAGCTTTCGAGAGTTCTCCTCTCTTCCTCAGGTCAATAATACTGATTAACAAAGGATAAAGGCTAAAGCTGATTAACAAAGGAATCTGGCTAAGGCCTTGGTCCCGCTGCAGCCGGCGGTGCGCGCGGCCGTGGGCCACCAGCTGCTTGCCTCCGTTTTGGAGGTCCCCACTGGCTCCTTCCGGCGTGGCTGACTGCATGCTGTGACGCGTCAGCCAGCCGGAGCTACAAGGAGCTTGTAGTTTCGGAGAGTGACACGTCACGTGACACGCAAGGGAGCCAATCCGTGTTCCCCCTCTGCTCCGATCCCCGTTCCAATTCACCCCCCCCCCTGGTGTGTGTATTTGCCTGTGTGTGAGTGCCTGTGTGTGTGTGAGTGGAGCAGTGAGAGAAGCTATGTGTGTCTTGGGTTTTTTGTGGTTAACTTTCGGCCGGCTCGGGAGGAGGGAGGTGCGCCCAGCTAGAGGCAGAAAATTTGTATCTCCCGCTCCCTGAATCTGAGCTCCGCTGCAGCCATCCGCAGAGGGGGGGGGGGATTTACGGGAGCAGCAGAGGGCATGTGGAGGGAGGGGGAGAGTAGCAGGTCCCTCCGCTCAAACAACGCCCCCCCGGCCGCCGCTCCCGCTCCCTGCAGACCACAGGTAACGGTCAATTGCCTGTCAGCGCGCCGCCTGTCTGCAGTGCGGGCGCGCTGACTGAGGGAGCGGGGCCTTAGCCTAAAGCAGGGGTTGGGAGAGCAGGAAAAAAAAAACAGGTGTACTGTAGATAAGGTGGGGTGAGAAAGTGGTGTTTTAAGACATTGGAAGGGATAAAACTGACAAGGAACAGCATGGAGGGGGAAGTGGATGCTGTTTGGGGGGAAGGTGTGGATAAGAACATCGGCAGAGAGGCAGGCAGGATAATTACAAACAATTCTGATAGTGTGTGAGAAACTCCATATCCGCATTAAGTCCTCTTGTTCTGGTGTCAAAGAGCCTTATCTTTCTGAGTTCAAATGTTTTCTGCTATTGGGTGCGTTTAAGTCATATCAAAATGATAAGATAAGCGCCGCGTCCCCCAGTTTGTGCACCCCTGATGTAGTGCTTTGAATGTCAACAAGCCAATCTTAAAATAAATTCGCCATTTTACAGGGAACCAGTGCAGAGAACAGGTGTTGTTGAAGAACTGGTGTGGCAATCTGGTCGCAGCATTCTGCACCAGCCGCAGGAGGCGCAGCTCTGTTTCTTAAAGACCCAGGTAAAGTGATGTGATCACGAGTGACACCTGATGTTTAAGGGTCAAGTCACAGTCAAGGACAACACGAGCCCTATGTGCCTCTTTCTATTTTCTTTTACTTATAGTCTTTTAAGTGTTCTTGGATCTAGTGGTGCAGCACCCAATACGTGCTTCATGCAGGTAGCAAGTTACGTTCTTAATACAACCCGCTACAATCCACCCTTCACTTGGGCTGCCATTACATTGAGTGAAGGTCTATGTACACACTCTGCATACGCCTTACAGGAGATTCAGGGGTAGATGTGGCCTTTATTGTTTGGGGACATGGTGTAAAGGGTAACTAAGTGGGTTATTGCCGATGCTGTTCTATACACAATGTAATTTGTGATTTCATTTATTTGTAGGAAACCATAGCAGTGAAGACTGAGGAAGATCTGAAGAATATAAGTACAATCCCACAAGAGACAGCAGAAATATGCATAATTTCCAAAAGAGTCATGCTAAACAGAGTGGTAACTTCGGAACTACAAGTAAGAAATATTGTCTGGAAACTAAATATTACCTACAATAATGTTACATTTTAAACATTGCTTCTGAAAAGGCTACGCGAGATGAGATGGGAGATTGTAATCTTTTCATTGCAGTAGATTTATGCTCCAGTATAGTTTTAACCTGCACCAAAGGTTATTAGTGTAATTCAATAAAGTTAATTGCAATAAAGGAGGTAAATAAACACAAAAATATTATATATATTTTACTTCCTTTATTGCACTGTTGAATATAATAGATTGACAAGTTAATTGAAATCCCCCAAAGAATCTTTCCAAGTAGAGAAGTACTTTATCATACTCCTCACAGGAGGTACAGGAGAAGATGTACTCTTGATTTTGTTGGGTCTAATGGTACCTAAGTGAGTCAAGGCTCATGCAGCCATCTTTATGGCTCTGCCACTTGTTAAATCACAACTTCAGAATTCTATTCCATTGTAGGAAACCACAGCAGCCGAGACAGAGGACGATCTGAAGAATGTAGTATGTACAATCCTACAAGAGGCAACAGAGATATGAATAATTCCCAACAGCCTTCCGGTGAACTGAACAGTAAGTGGAGAATACACTCTTTGTACATTCATAACTTTGGTACTGAAGGAACCTCAACAAATCGCTCAGAAATACTTTACAGGTCTCCATCAGTGAATTTAAACTTGAGTGTTGTTCAAATCTTCCGTAACTTAACAACAAAGGCACGTTGGTTCGTATAATAATATAAAAAGTCCCCAAATCACGAATCTGCAGCAGTGAAGAACCCATTTAACAAAGCGGTTCATAAAGCGTATACGATCATGCTTGTAAGTATAGAACACCATGTACTAACCAATCAGGAGTGTTATCAAGTGTCTCTCAAATGCCTCAGACATGCATCCTTCATGGACTTTCACACCAATATTATGATGCAGTTAGATGTTATTGAAATGCATAATACTGTATTTATAATGAAGAAACAAAAAAGGTGGAGTTTAGGACGGTGTCTTCAATAGCCATTTAGAAACTTAATAAAGTCTTTGGGTCTGCCATGTAGCTCTACATTTTTTTGTGCAAAGGTTCAGCCAGTCACCTATTGCATCAAATTTGGACAGGGTCAAAAGAGTCAAATGTGACTCTTCATCAACTCTTCCTATATAAAATATTACTTCTCCAACAACCACTACACTGACAAACTCCTTGCTTCTTTCATTCATTTTTATAGATGATCTACATTCTTTTCTTGGAGGGAGAGGTGGCGGTACTTTCTCAAGAAACCCCAGATCTACAGTGCATGGAAATCATGACATCAGAGCACGGTCTGAAAACAGGGCAAGAACAGTGCTTAGGCCAGATGTGCATTATACTTCTTCAGAACCGCACCGTAGTTCCGGGAGCTATTCAAGACAAGATCAAACCAACTCAACTGAAAAAGGTAATGAGAAATAATATTATCAGCCGAAATCTATGTAATATGTAATATCCTGTCTATCCCAGTAACTAGAGCTTATCCTGCTATAATACAAAAATAGGAAAGCCCTCAGATCAATCCTCTGTCAAATTAGAAGTCTCCACTCGAGGAATGTGTAAGTTGATCCATACCTTGCAGTAGCTCTTTTTTTCTACTGTTTTAGCATCTGCATGTACAGTGGCGGCCGCCTTTAACCTCTTGCGGCCGTTTCCCTACGATTTTTCAAATCGCGGGCAGATGCGGCATGTTTTCGGCCGTTTTTGGCGCCGCGGGCGCTTTCAATGTTAAGCGCCATTAGCGCTGTCTGGTCAATGCGGCTGACGCGCGGCAAAGTCCGTGACAAACGGAAAACATCCGGGGATGTAGGAGGATAAAAGGGGCCGCAACAGTATACACGGGTAGGCTTCCACCCAACCTGAGAAAGTACAAATCATTACCAACACATACTGATAATGCAAACTTCTAGAGAGTTCAATAAAATCTATCTGCAAATTTACAAAAGGGTCCCATGGACAAGACGGATGATTGCGCCGTGTAGGTTTTATAGCCTTTCCTACGTTATGTTGACTGCAATAGCACACACAGTAGCTGGCAAAAATATGCCGCTCTTTTTGACAAGCCAGGCGTCCACCAATCTCTGCTGATAAATTGTATAATCCCCTCTTTTTTATCTCGCATGGAACATCCCATGTGCCATGCGAACAATATAAAATAATAGCGAAGAAGGCAAAGCCAGGAGGCCACTGGAGCCAATCCACTTATTGCCTTCCAGCTATGTGGCCTCGCAAGACACAGTCACTTTCATGGTGAAGCAAATTATCATAAAAAATGCTGCAGGACCATAGGTAAAGTAATGATGTTTGTGCTATTTGCGACAGGGTGAGCAACATAGAGAGCTGTTACAGACAGACATTGGGCTGCAGGGTGTTTCACAGCTTGATCTACTTTAGAATTGCCAATAGAAATTGGGTGTTTATTATTTGTATGAGCTGCTTTTAACCTTCACTCTTTTCAATTACAGTAGGGTCCCGCTTTACAGCGTTCCGCTCTTACAGCGTTTCCCAATGCATACCCATATTCATTAGGTTCGGAGCTTGTTCCGTTTTTCCGCCAATTTTCGGCAAGACGTGCACAGCAGCAAAGTATCCAGCTGTCACTAAACAACAGTTTTAGTGTTTTCAAAGGTACAATACAGTACGCTTTACGGAGATTTCCGCTTTACGGCGGTGGCCTGGAACGGAACCCGCCGTATGAGCGGGGCCCTGCTGTACTGCTGTTCAAAAAATCAGACAGGACCAGTTCATTTAAGAAAACAAACAGTGAGTTTCCTATTATAAGTTTGAACAGAGAAACCTTGATATCTAAAAAAACAAAACCATCTCTGAAATCTTTCGTTTAAAACAAAAAAACTCTTATTGTTTTAATCACTATTTATTTCTAATTCCTTCTCTTTTTCACAACCTTTCTCTGCCTACAACTCGTCACTATTCTCATACCTTACATTAACATTCTGTATACCCCAGTTAACAGCATTTAATTCTACCTTGTTTGTACTTAGATTCTTTTTCACTTTATAAGAATAGAGATAGGTCTAGTTTTTCTGGAAAAGTTTTTATAAATTCCCTGGAAAAATTAACAAAATTAAGAAAAATTAAAAAAAAAAATCTCAATTCTGTGATTCAAGTGAGCCTGGGTAAAAAATCTGTAAAACTTCCTTCCACTACTGGCTCAATCTTTAATGAGCGATGGAATTACTATATATAAATACAAATCAATACTGGGAGTCAGTATGCAATAAAATCTTTTTACAACTGCCATATTTAAAAATGTCTTTTAAAACATTACACTAACAAACTTTTATTTTTAATTACTAAAATAGTATCAGAACCTGTGGCACAGTTCTGGACATAGTCATTTGTCTGGGCGTTCTGCCAAATGTCCTTGGGCAAGACAGATAAACACTTTTCAGTATTCCAAATAATAATTGCTGGTTTATAGCAGCAAAGTAAAATAATTGATTTAATATGATATCTCCTGACATTTGTGCGTTAGGCTCTTATACTACATTGCAATCCTAAACATTATATACCAATAAGCATTTTATACCTTTGAGTGACATGTCATACATTTCACTCCACAATATACAATGCCTCTATCTTTAACATTTCAATTTGATTCTTTGCTCAGAACAGAAAAACACTTGAAACACTGAGCAGCTCAGAGATTAAAATGGAGCTTTTCCCACAGCCCAATGCAGGCTAAATTTTCAATGGCAACCTAAAAAAATAAAAACCCCAGGACATTGTCAAGGGGCAAGACACCCTTAACATATAATTTTAAATAATGTGCTTGTTAGCTTTTAGCAGCATCTTAAAAAATTCCAAAACATATCCTCACCAGAACAAATAAAATTGAAATGTATTTTCTGGTTACACACAAACAGAAAACACACAAGGAGATTTTCCTTAAAACGTTTGAAACCACAGCCTACAGACACAAACACATAATTTCCACTTCTTTTATACCCAGCCAAGTAATTTAATAAAAAAACAAAGCACGTATTCCTCACCTCCCTTACAATAACTAAACAAAAGTTTAATCCTGCAAACGAAATTAATTTAAAAAAAAGTGTTTGTGTGCCGAGCACGTGCATTTTAAGTGAAACTTCTTTGTCTTTTGTCCCTGTTTTGAACGCGTGTTTTAGTTATTTGCACTTCTATATTTATAGTAACTGTGAATTCCTTGTGTGTGTGTGTCAGTAAGTGTGTTTGTTTGTCAGTCAGTGTGTGTGTGTGTGTGAGTCGGTGTGTGTGTGTCAAGTCAGTGTGTGTGTGTCAGTCAGTGTGTGTGTGTCTCTCTGTGTGCAGCCCTCACTCTCCCTCCCCAATGAAGACAAGGGGGGTCTAAGTCCCCCGGCCCTGTGCAGCCCGTAGTCTTCCTCCCCTCCACCTGCAGAGACACGGGGGGTCTAAGGTCCCCTGGCCCGGAGCAGCTCCCATTCTACCTGAACGCATGATGATTCAGATGCCCCCCTCTCCCCAGCGGAGGTCCCAGACGAAGGGGGGGAGGTGGTGGTCGGCACATCACGGGGGGAGGGCCCGGGCAGCAGCAGTGTGCAGAGCGGGGACAGAGAAGGCTATAGCACGGGACACTGGAAACACAGGTCATAGTGATGATTCAGATGCCCCCCTGGCCCACCACTCCCCGGCGGAGGTCCCAGTTGAAGGGGGGGAGGTGGTGGGCGGCACATTAATTGGTGGGGGGGCGGACCGGGCAGCAGCAGTATGTGGAGAGGAGGCCAGAGCACGGGACACAGAGCATATTCCCAGTGAACATGTGGGAGGTACTGGCTGTGCTGCACGCATGATGATTCAGATGCCCCCAGGAGTGATTTCACTTCCGTCACCACTGGCTTCTGTCTCCAATCAACTGCATTCACGCCGCTAAAGAAGATTCACCAAAAATGTCCTTCTTTTTTCTTATTATCATAACTGACCTTCTTTTAAAACTAATTTGAAGCTATGGAGCATTGAATTAACTTTCGTGCCTAGAATGCTATCTCTGATCTTTGTTCAGTTAGAGGGAGAGGGGATCACGTCAGCTGGGCTAAATTAATACTGTCTCTCTCCTCTCTGGAGGGGGAAATAGAGCAGAGGGAAAATAATGCATTTCTGGTTTAAGAAGCCCTTCGTCTGGCCAGAATGAAAGGGACACTTATTTATAGTGACCGGGCTAATTACAAAAAATGGCAAAGATCAAATTATCTTTCCACTTATGCCCTTTTCCTTGTCCTCCTCTCTCTCCACAGACACTCAAACTCTCCTTTTGTCCAGTGTTGATTAGTTCATGTTGTAGTGGGTGTACACCTTTTAAAAAATTTAATTTTATAGCGTGCAATTAATTATATTATTTTTGTAAGAACTTGCAAGATTTTACTATCACAGACACAGGGATTACTCGAGAAAACAATCCTTGTAACATAGTTATACTTGACAATCTTAACAAAACGATTTGGGGAAAAAAATATATTTTCCTTACCTTCAACCTATACTTAGGGCGTGTTCCCCACTTAAATTCATAATACTTGAGAAAACCTGAGATTCTCAATCCAGGTGGGGAAGACCCCTCTTGGGAATTCAGATTTCAGACTATCCCGGATTCTTTTTAGGCAAAAACAATCTGTTGAGAATAATGAGGGGCACCGATAGACTGTGACATTGTCAGTGCCACTCAGTATGCACTCATACTTTTTGAATCTGGCATTAGTCATTTGGGTTGCATGTCTTAACTTTATATTGGCAACATTGTTTTTTCTGCTTATTTACTTTATACACTTTTTCAGCTAATGTATCTCTTTTAGGAGCTCTACAATTTCTGACAAAATGTCCTTACTTTCTACAATTATAACACATTCTGTACCTTCCTTGATCCCTATCCTGTGATCTATTCTGAGAATCAAATACAGGCTCCTCATCTTTATCTTGTAAATAAAACTCTGACTGCACTTGCACCAATTTAACACTTTTTTTCCCCACCTTGTCTTCCTTACTGTGTTGCATATATTCTGCCACAGTAGCAATTTCTGACAATCTTTTATGCTCCCAGTCAATACACACAGTCTGTTTTTGCGTCCCAATTTCTGCATGAAAACCTTTCACAAAAACCGCCACTATAAGTGGTCTTGTGTTAGTCTACTTCCTCAATACCTCCATATACCTTGATCATTTTCAATAATCGTCAAGTTCACTTGCTGTTTCTTCCTTATTTTATTTTGTTTTTATTTTTGTCCGTCAATTATTAAAGTAAATGCAGCAGTTTTAACACCTTTTAGGGGGAAAACGAGGACTATAATATAATTTGGAGTTCCTTTTTCGGTACCCTCTTGTTCCTCAACAGAATTCCTTGGACCCATTTTTACCACCACACAGATTATAAATACTGCAAATTGTATGTTACCTCACACAGAACCACACAGATTATAACAACTATAGATTAACGTTGCCTCACCAAGACCCACTAAAACCACACAGATTATATCAATTGATTCTTACAATAACCTACTCATTATCGGACTTCCGTCACCCAGACTAGACTTCAAAGAGACATCATGGCCTCATGAAACACTCAACATTTTTCACTAAAGGCATTTCAAAAGGTAATTTGTAAATCAATCAAATTATCAATCAAATGATCATAGAGTTGAGTGTTCCAGTGAGAGATGTCTGTCTCCTATGGTCCATGTGTCTGAGATTTTGGAATCCCATCCTCGTCGCCAAAACTATCGTCATTTACAAACTCAAATATATAAGAGCAAACTCGGGTTCTTGGATAATGAGTAGTTTATTGCCTGTACAGCACAGAGTATGATCATACACACAATAGTCCATGAGACGCTCTGCCAGGGGAGGGCCCAAGCAGGCTTTATATACATTTTAGATTCCTTTGTTTAACATAGGTTACTAGGCAGAATATAATGACATCACATAATGCATTCCCTGTACACGAGGGGATAATCCTCTTCTAAACCAATCAAGTTACAGTCATCTTATCTATCCCAGACTGGCTCCAAAGATCAATTCATCTAACCTAAACTGGTTCTTTTAGCTGACCACAACATTTGAGTGTTTGAGCAACAAGGCTCAGTGCATATCCCCCCCTCTGGAGCAAAGTTAATTCTTGCAACAACACGCATACTGACATATACAGTAACACATATAAAGATAAAATGAATTCCGAACACTGCTAACAATTTCCTCTCCATAGACCCCCCCAGTCCATTTCAATAATATGTCCATTCCAACATTATTATTTCAACAACACCACTTTAATTATGTCTTGGACACAGAGGGAGATGCATCAAACTAAAAGTGAACATACAGTAGAAGTTGGTTTTGATGCATTACTCAATTTTCTGCTTGTGTGTGCATCAAATGTAAGAAAGTGTTTCTTACATCTGATGCCAATTGTTGGCCAGAAAAGTTTACGCCACCGCAGAGCAGGCAGATTTTTGTGATGCAAATACTAGATACAAAAGTGACACACAGACGCAGGGTTTGCTACATATAATTGTAACCCCCTGTGTGATGCAAGCAACACACTCTCACTGCCCCGTGCCAGGTACCTCTCCAGTGTGCTATGGACATGTGACTTATGATGGACATAGAATAAGCCAATAAGCAAGTGGAAGAGATGGGACTAAGGAGAGAGGAGCCTTTAAGAGAGGTTGGCAGGGCACATGTGAGGAAGATCTGCACAAGCCTGGATGACTCCAGGCTTGCTTGATTCTGACCCGGGGCCAGTCTATGCCCCTCAGTGAGAGTAGATGTTGACTGAAGGGAGAACCTCACTTTGTGCAGGGAGGCCCAGCAGATCTCCACTGGGAAGACATACGGAGGAGTGAGCACCGTCGGAGGGGATCCTCAACAGTCGCAGCTAAAAATGGTACTGAAGTATTTTGCAAAGTACCAGCCTGCTACCCTGCATTAAAGAGCTCCAACAGTGTGCCGGCACATCATATAGTCCTAGATACTTAGGATTGGGTGTCCACATCCTTCATGACACTGACATACACTTGCACAGCATTTATGTGTAATGTTTTATTTATGGGTAATGTTTTATTGATGTGCTGTAATATGAATGTAGTGATCCTTTCTTAAGGATCACAATTTTGCCAAGTATCTATATTTGCTATATAAAATTGGTTATATCACAAACGCCATTGTAGTTTCCCGTTGTCTGAGCTCACGCCACTTGTGGCATATCATTCAGAAATAAAGGACTCGGGCCCCCACCTCAAGAACAGGTTTCAGTCAGGGGTCTAGACATAAGAGGGGTTAAATCATCATTCTAATCTGTGTGCTGTGAAACTCCCTAAATCCTCCTATTCTCATGCCCCAAATCGCAATGTGACACAAACAGTAGAAAACTTGGAGCAAAGACCTTGATACATTGATACATGATGAAAATGATACAATTTGCATCAGTTTTGCTCCACATTTGCCTTTTTACATCACACCAGTATTATATAGAATCTAGCAACTTAAAAATAGTCCATCTTAAATAAATGGAACTAACTTTTTGTCTAGATGGTGGGTTTTACAATAAGGACTACTGAGCAAACAAGAAACAGACTTTATTAAGTAGATGAAGCCAAACACAAAGGAATGTTTGGAGTGACTCATTAGTTTAATAAGTTTAATTCTACTAAGCAATAGTGCCGAACCCACATTACATGTAGAAAAACTTAGCCTCATGGGTAAAAGGCTTAAACCAGGAGTGTAAGCAGAGCGAACTAATATGGGCAGTGTGTCCTCTCCCAAGCTTACTATACAAGATACTGTGATTTTGGATTTGGGAGAGACCTATTGGTCTCAGAAGCTGAACTTCATAATGTATTTATAAAATGTTTTAACCAATACATTGAGAGTTACCTCTCATTTTCAAGTATGTCCTGGACACAGAGTTATGATGACAAATACATGGTTACATTAAGTGAGCAGGGACAGGGACGCCAACAAGGGGGGTCTGCCGGGGCTGCTGTCCTGGGCCCGCTGGCTTGGGGGGGCCCGGCCGGCACTGCAAATTTCCACCGACCTCTGACCAGACCCTGCTGCCGGTCGCAGCCGGGCCCCGGCTCTCAGCTGCCTCAGGTAGTGTTGCCAGTGTGGCTGCGGGCACCCGGTGGCAGGATTCTCTGACGTCAGCTCCGGAAGTCAGCTGGGCTAAGCTTTCGGCACGCGTCAGCATCAGACACCTCGTGGGACAGACAGTGAGGGAGAACTGGGGCCGGCGGCAACCGCTGTGACCTGCTACCCGCCCTCCTCCCTCCCAGCCATCCCGCAGACCGCCTAACCCCCCCCCCGCAACAACGCTCCCCCTTCGCAGCCACCAGCCCCCCCGCAGCAGCGGTCCCCTCCGTAGCAATACCCCCCCTTTGCAGCCACTGGCGCACCGCCCATCCCACAGCCGCTGCTCCCCCGCAGCCACCGGCCCATCCCGCAGCCACCGGCCCATCCCGCAGCCACCAGTCCCACCGCAGCCACCGGGCCTGACCTGAGACCATCCACAAGGCAAGTCTCATTCTTATTTGTATTGGGGGGCTTGGGGGTATTTTTATATGTATTACATAGTTGCATAGTAGATGAGGTTGAAAAAAAGACGTACATCCATCAAGTTCAACCTATGCTAAATTTAGACAACAGATACTTTATCCTATACTATACTTACTTATTGATCCAGAGGAAGGCAAACAAAAAAACCCATTAAGGGGAAAAATAATTTCCTTCCTGACTCCAAGAATTGGCAATCGGATTACTCCCTGGATCAACATCCTTCTCATGTATACTTATTTGGTATATCCCTGTATACCTTTCCTTTCTAAAAAGATGTCCAACCTTTTTTGTATTGGTGGCTTGGGGGAATTTGTATATGTTTTGGGGTATTTTTTATATGTATTGGGGAGGGTTGTTTTTTTATATGTATTCTCTTTTGTAGATGTAGGGTCTTTTTTAAATGCATAGGGGTCTTTTAGATGCATTTGGGGTCTTTTTTAAATGCATTGGGGTATTTTTTAAATGTATTTGGGCGGGTTTTATATGTATTGCTTTTTAAAAATATGTATTGTTTTATATATATATATATATATGTATTTTATATGATATATATATATATACACATATACTTATACATATATGTAGCCCCCAGGCCTATATTTAACCCACCCGGCCCATATTTAACCCCAGCCCATATTTAACCCCCCCTCCCCCAGGCCCATTCGGAATCCCCCCACACCTTTTGTCACATTGGATGTAGCATTTGGTATCTTTGTCTTTTGTTCAAAATATTAAAATAAACAGATTACATTGTAATGTTTTTTCCTGTATCAACAATAGCAAGAAAACAGTTAAGTAAAAGTTGCGCGCTAAAAAATTTTTTTTCTGTAGTAGGTGCGCAATGGATTGGGTGGGGGGCTGCTCCTTTCATTTGTCCTGGGCCATGTTTCTGATGGCTGCCCTGAGCAGGGTTATACATTATATACAAGACATTGCATGCACAGTAAGAGATAATATATGTTATAGGCGTATGTAACAATTGCAGACCAGATTAAAATGTGAGACCGCTTTAGTTTTGAAAGAAATTAGACTGCTGGCGGCTGGTACCGTTATGTAGTCAACAGGAACCACCCCTATACTCTTAGTTAAAAAAGGAAAAAGAGGAGGGGGCCCCCCCTTGTGATGCTTGCCGGGAGCAGACTATGCCTTGATATAATTCATCATCATCTTCATTGCAAAAGACAGTTTGTAAGACCCAGGATTCCAAATGTCCAATATAATAAAAACACAACCCATACACATACCACTAGCCTGTGATAGGTATACCGTGTGTGGTAATCTGGGTATTAAGTGCAGGACTGATCACATGAATGAAGTAACAAAGGTAAGTTACTCACTGCTGACCTTGTGGGATTTCCTGGTCCTGTCGGTGTGCTCCTACTCAGGAGTATCTGCAGAAAGAAATTGAAGGAACGGCGGTGCATCTGCTGCTGCTGAAGATAAATTGTAAACCAAAACTGCAAACTGCAAAGATCTAGGTGCAAAAATTTATTGTAGGCACATTAAAAACAGCAAAAAGGTCACTCTGACGCGTTTCAAAGAGCCGTTCCTTCTATTTCTTTCTTAGTTAAAAAAGAAAGCAAGAAACCATGTTTACTACTAACACGGAGTTAACAATAGCAACATATTAACAAAGAGTAAATGTATGTCACTGACGGAATATGGGTGATGGAGTCATTGAAGCAGGTGCAGAAGGTTCAATTCAAATGTTTGCTCCTTTTGACCCTGTGCAAATTACCTCCGTCCATATTGACTAAGGTGTGCTAAACTGTGAGGCACTTAATCCACTTGAATGGGTTGTAAAATGCCTTTTATGCTTTGCAGCACTTTGGTAATATGCTCTTTATCTTTCTGTGCCTGAAGCATCAAATATTATATTATAAGTTATTTGGGGCATAAAAATGTCAGCTGTGCAATTGCAGCAGTGGGGTGTTGGGTTGTTCCAAACATGAATCAAATTCGATCCCTGCTACTGACTATACTGCAATGACAGTATTGTGAAAGCACTTTAATTAAAGTGGAAAATATTTGCGTAGTTAACCGTTCGAAGCAACAATGCTTGGAGAGAAGCAATATTTTGGACAGTTACCATTCAAAAACTGTTTTTGTACAATGCCAAACACCAATACAGTATCTTAATGAGGACTCAAATCTCGCCATCACCCGAGGATAGTTTGGAGACTGCTGAATTGGACAAACTTTGCAATATTTTAGTCTAAAGTAAGATGTGCTAATGCAGGGAATGTTGGTTTATGTTAAAAAAAATATGGAAAACGCATTTTTGGAAGCACAAATATATTTTTTTTTAAATTGCATAAACCTTTTGAGAAACTTTCTTAGAACTTTCACATGAAGATTTGAAAATCGAACTGGGACAATATTTCACATTTCTACACTTGACATTGCCTTGTTGTCTAACAAATGTAGTTTGTGTTTTCAGCACTATATAACATGAATGGAAAAAAATATTTAAATACATAAGCATGAAAAGTCTTCCAGAAAGATGTCAAACAAATTTCAGTAGATTTCACTTGAGAAACGTATCTGTGAAATGTTGTGGTATCGTTGTGCCCAAATGCATAGGTGTACATCTGTAGCTCTTGCTTTGCAGATAGAGGTCATGGAGATGCCAGAGCAAAGACAAGAGAAAGGGATGACTCTCGTGGTAAAAGAGGCAGTTATACACAATCTCAGGCAAGAGCCTCGCGTGACCAATCTAGTGGCTCAAGGGGACTATCACAGCGTCACAAAAGTCCTGGGAGATATGCGAGTCAAAACATGATTGCAGCTTCTGGCAATAAAACAAGAGGTAAGTAATTGCATGCATAACCATGCCTTACTCGTGTATCTTTTTTTTAATCCAAATTAAAATGAATGGGCTTACCCTAAAAAAAATTAAAGTGCAGCTGGAGTTTCAAAAACATACACCTGATATTAAAATAAAAAATGTGATATCTATTAGAGCAGGGGTAGTGGATGGGGGGCAACCGTTTTTTTTTTATCAGGCATGCCAATAAATGGTCACAAATGTTTCTACTGCCCTCTGCATCCGTTTTAAATTAAAAGCTAAAATAAAATAACACCAACAGTGACCTAGGATCATAAAAACATTAAAATATTATAAACATGTTTTATTGAGAAGAGAAAAAAAGCACTTTTTTTTTTATAATAAAAATCTGAATTTAAAATGTCTGTGATTTCTTAACTTGCATTTCAGTTAACAGTTGTCAATATTGGGATTGATTTTTGAGGTTGGTAACAGACGCAGACTAGCTACATGAGCGTCTGTCAATACAGATCTGTACGTATTTTTTTTAACAAAGTTCATTGCCGAAAACGCTCACAAAACAAAAATGGGGAATAACTTACATTTTATTGTAATTTAATTATTTAAATGTATTTTGTTTTTAATTGTTAAAGAAGTTATTAAAATTGTGTTCATCTCCAAAATTCATAAGTTTCACCTGTTGTATGTTTCTTAATTTAAGGATATCGTATTTTTCCTTAATGTATTGTATTTTTTATATATATATTAATATATATTAATATATATATATATATATATTTCTATCTATATATATATATATCAAGCAAAATAGAAGATATAGTAGTGCTATATATTAATATCTATCTATCTATATATCAATCAAAATGGAAGATATAGTAGCGCTAATTGGTGATACTAGATAGTGAAAATGGTAACTGGAAAATATCTAATAACAAGTGGTAACTGGTGATTGATAATTAAACCTTTCTAATGGTTAACACTAATAGTGAAGTGAATATCAAACAATATGATAATAGACTAAACAAAACCAAACGAATAACACATAAAACATTTATAGAAACCCCTCTTCCAAATGAATGTCCAATATGCAAATCAAGGTAGATTCAAATCAAAGAAGTTCAGGCTGCTTTTTGCGATGAACCACATCCAGTCACAAGGACCTAAAAAGAAAAGAAAACAAAATGCACACGCTCCATAGCGCATAAATGTGTATTTAATTAAAACAAGGGGGATAGACAAGGGGGGGGGGGGGAAACAGACACACTTACAAAAGTAAGCAATAAAAACAGCATGTGTGAATAAAGTATCACCACCAGTGTGACTGCTCCGGGATCAGACTGCCTCAGATGACAAGCTCACAGCTTGAGCAGGAGAATCCAGTCTATATGATGTACACTCTGGTGTTGGCGCGATGCATCTAGGGCCTCGGACATGGTAGCATTGACAGCGCTCAGCAGCGCTGACGTTCATGCTCTCCTGCTCAAGCAGGAGTTTTTTTCTGTCCCTGCATGAGCGTCAGCGTGCGTGCTTTTGTACCGGGTGCGAGCCGTGCGGGAGGCGGGGCGGTGGCGGGATGGGAGGCGGGGCTGTGGCGGGATGAGAGGCGGGGCTAGCGCGCCACGGCGCCGACGTCACGGACTGCCATTGGCTTTTGGCAGCGGGAAAACTTAAATTTCCCTGTCGGCCTGCAATTCCACACGCCTCCGCAAGCCTGCGGAAGCGTGCGGATGCGCCAACTAAAGCCGTGCTGGTAGGGATAATGTTTCCCCTCAGCGCGCCTCACCACGGTCTTTTTGACCATGGCCCTGGCCTTAGTGCTGTATACAACTGCTGTAAAGGAAATCCTTTGGTCTTCACAAGTGCTCCGAATCTGCTCCGACCAGCAACAGACTCCTGCATGATGACGTAATGTCCGCTCCACTTCCACGCACACACACACACACGTGCCGTGCACTGTTACACCAGGGTGGACTGACTTTAATGGGCCATGTGATGGAATAAAAAAGAAAAAACTAAATTTTCTTTGTTTCAACAGGTCGGGACATTAAAGTTTGTCCACCCTGTATTAGACTGTATATGTTTGGGAGTAAAAAAAAACACTGCACCTGGCAACACTCAAATAGCAACGGAATGCTAATTTATTTAGAGACGGCAGTAGTCTCAAAACATCATAGGAAAAATATACATGTAAGGCCCTAAGTAAATTCCATGAGATAATTTTTTATCTCTAATCTTTTCCAGAGCAGGGGGAGCATGCAGGCTTCTACCCAAGTATACCAAGGTGTGGGGGAAGTCCGGGTGTGAAGATAGACTCCTAGACAGAGCAAAACCGGTATGAGACCAACAGAGTAGTATCAGAGGGATGTAGCAGAGGAGAAGTCAGTTGAGCTGAGGTCAGAGTAGTCAGCAGACATGGCCAAGCAAAGTACCAAAGAGTAAGTATAGTCTAACAAGCAGTTGTCCAAATTCAGCAGAAGGGTGGGAAATAACTGGTAGTAGGAACATTTCAGAAAACCTTGTTGTTCTCGCAGCAGAAAGCTTGACTGAGGACTCTTAGGCTAAGGCCCCGTTGCACGCGTCCGCACGGCTGTCTTGCTTGCCGGCGGCGCGTGCAACTCACTACCGCGGTCTGCAGGAAACTTTTCGGAGCGGGGGGGCGTGGCCACACGGGTCAGGGGGGCGCGGCCATGATGTGGGGGGCGGGGCCAAAACAAAGCAGGGCTCACAGCACTAGCTGGCTTGCCATTGGTTGATGGGAGCCAGTCTATGATTGGCCCCTTCGCGTACCATGTGACGCGTTGCCGCACGGGAACGCCATTCTCTTGTATCCCGTGCTGGCTGACGCGTCACCGTACGTCGTCAGTTGGCAGTGAGGAGGGACTGGGACCGGATCGTGAGGTTAAACCGCAATGGTGAGTTGCGCTCACGCCGCGGCCTGCGCCATCGGGCGCAGCGGGTCCCAGCCCTTATATAGCGAACAAAGGAGACGAGAGGAGGATCTAATGAAGACATGCTTGTGAGTATTAGGGACTGATTATATTTATGCCAAAGCAGCCGATCAGGCCGTTTTCAGTAAATTCCCCAGTGAAGTGCAAATATTGTATTCTTCCAAGTCATTCTCCTAGTTATTTTATTTGAAATTTTCCAATCCATTATTTGCTCACCAAATATTGTAGACTTAGACTTTTTCTAGTTCTATTCCATATTATTTGAACATCACTTTGGCCTTGCTGAGATTATTATGGATGCCCACCTTCTTACTTGCTGTGGCAATTAATTTGGTTTGTTACTAGAGGTCTTCTGAACTTGTAGCAAAAATAACAATGTTGTCTACAAATTGTAGGTGACTCAAGTAATGACTGTTGATTTTGATTCCTTTTTCTTCCCAATTCCATGTTTTAAACTTCAAGTGTTGCTGTGAAAAGTTTTGGTGACATGGTAGATACCTTGTCGCACAATTTATCCTGCTTATATCTTTATTTAATATAATGGTTGATGTGGTGTTTTTTTTAAATATTATTTATAGTATCAATGTACATGTTGCAGGAACAACACAACGACACGTGGGTTGGTTTGAATATAGGCTTTTTATTTGGCCTCAAAAAACGTAGAACAAAACAGAGCTTATCTTTAGCATATAAACGGTTAACAAAACATTAGCCCTTGATAAGGACTTTGCCCTTTTCCCAGCAAGGGCAGTTCAAGTCTAGTATGCACAAGAGTTACAATTTAAACCAACCTTGATTTCAGGTTTCTCTTCCTACAGAGCTCCAGCATGTCTCCCTTGTTCAGACAGAACCTTCAGTCGCAGGGCAGACAGCACATAGTGAGCTAGGCTGTTCTTTTTAAAGCCCTAATGATACAGCTGTGACCTGCTCTAATTAACTTGGCTTGCTATGTTAATTAGTGCTCTGCTGGACTCCGCAGCTACATACATGTTTCTCAGGAGTGTCAGAGTATCTACCCTGCTACAGTACACTTTTGAAGCAAAACTTCTTTGCTGGCGCCTACAGGCTTTTCATGAGGAAAAATTCTTGCTTTGTAACGAAAAACCATAAAGCGAGTGACGTCACAGTACTAATAGACACGCACCGTCGCGCGTTGCCGCATTCGTGTGCGTCGCCGTCACGTATGCGCAAGAAAACCCACTATGCCGGGTCTCGCTGCACATGCGCAGTGGCGGGCAAGCCCGGCACTTGGGAGACAGAGGCACACACAGGCAGGCACACACACACAGAGGCAGGCACACACACACAGAGGCAGGCACACCCAGAGGCACCAGAGACCGACATACACAGAGACACACACGCGCACATAAACGTACGCACACACACACAGAGACAGTTAGTATAATTATATAAGTGCAAATAGCTAAAATAGAGGTGTGTGCCGAGCACGCGCGTTCTAAGTCAAACGTCTTTGGGTTTTGCCACTGACATTGTTTTGAATTTTAATTAAAAATATCACCAACACAAATACAATATCTGTGACAAAACAGTGACCAAAGACAAAGAAGTTTCACTTAAAATGTGTGTGCTCAGCACACACGACTTTTTTTCCATTACTTCTTAATGCATTTAAAATGGCTGAGGTGTAAACCATGAAATGCTTTTTCTTAATCTCCAAACCCTAATGTTTGATAGACCACAATTAAGTTGTGCAAAAAATTATTTCCCGAAGTAATGAATATGATCTACTACTCCGCTTAGGATACATAAGTTGGGTAAAGTCATTTGATTCTGTGTACACCTAAGCCGTTACTAAATGCATTTAGAAGACAAAATGCTGAAGTGTACATTGATCTTATAACGCGCATGTAAGTGCCACATCAACCATTAGATGACATGAAGACACACATGTAAAATAAGGATTGTCAAGGGTGTGCAACAAGGTGACACCATGTCACCAGAGCTTTTCATAGCAACATTAGAATAATTGTCCAAGACATTGAAATGGGAAGAAAAATTAATCAAAATCAATGGTGAGAACTTGAGCTACTTATGATTTCCAGACATTATTACTTTTTGCCCCAAGATCAGAAGATCACCAGCAACAAATCGACTAACTCGCCGAAGCCAATTAAAAGGTGGGCCTCAATTTGACTCTCGGCAAGACTAGGGTGATTAACAAATGTCAACTCAACAAAGATCAAAGAAATGTAATAGAACTAGAAGTAAAAAGGTACTGTATGCCTACCTTGCCAGCAGATATTAATGGAAGGGAACATTTAGAATTAAATCAGTAGAAGTATGAAGATGGGATGGAGTGCTTTTTGAAGAAACAAAACAATCAAGGGACGCTTCCATATTGTGCCTCAAGAGGAAAGTGGTGTGTGTGTGTGTGTGTGTGTGTGTGTGTGTGTGTGTGTGTGTGTGTGTGTGTGTGTGTGTGTGTGTGTGTGTGTGTGTGTGTGTGTGTGTGTATTGTAGCACTCCTAGGTTAAACTCATCTGTTTAAAAGTTTTTAATTTTTGGACAAAGGAAAACTGCTATTTTCTCAATTGGAGGTAACTGTACTCTTGAACGTATTGTATTGTCGTCTTTTTTTTACTTAATGGGAGCAATTATACCTTTTAATAGTGCTATTACTTGTTGTTTTGTTTTTTTAATATATGGTTTTCTAATAAAGTAAGCCTTTTCAAAGTTGTAGAACAAAAGATTACATTTTTCCCCCTGCACAGGGATGGATCATTTAAGTGTTTTCCAACAAAAAAAGAATACCTTTGGAAATAGAACACAAAGTTTGCAGAATCTTCTTGATGTATCCACCGATTACAATGGATCGGAGAGGAGCAACAGCCATGGTTTTAGAGGAACCACTGCAAGCAACAAAGGAAAAGGGTCTCACATTGTGAAGAAATTGAATAACCTTATGATCACCAATCTGTCCATGTTGGAGCCCTCAGAGATTGTAATGAAGCTTGCTGCTCCAGGAAATGGTCTGAAGGAACTTCTGAATGAAAGCAGTATTGACTTTCAATTATTAGAAAGTCTCCTGAAAGTCTTAAATAAAGCAATTGGATGCAAAACAAACCGTCAGAATCTTATTCACCTCCTTAGTCATGTCCAAGGTTCCGTTTTCCTGAAACAAGTTCTGCCCCTCCACATTTTAGCTTCTGAGAGAACTGCCACTCATCAAAATATAGAATTTATTGACCATATCCTTGTCCTACTCACTGAGGTAGTAAGCATTTTCCCATTTAGTTCTTTTACAGAAGTAACCATAGGTGAAACCCTTCTGCAAAAGGCAATTCATGAGATGCAAACAAGTGGGAAGATTGTTCCAGAAGAAATTCAAAAAAAGCTGATGACTCTCCATACTTTTCTCCAGCACTTGCAAGAAAAAAAGCAGGAAGGCACACTGAGGTCTGATAACTATGTTTATAAGATCGGAAACCAGGCAAATATAGAAGATGATGATTTTCAGAGTATATCAATCTTTCCAACACGCAAAGACATTTATTTGGACCAAAACCCTTGCATGCGCCCCAATATAATTAATGGATCTTATCCTGATGCTAAATCATACCTGGATACCCACTTCCGTCTACTGAGAGAAGACTTCATTCGTCCACTGAGAGATGGTATTTCTCAGCTTCTGACCTTGCAAAGCAAAGAACTAGCTAAGGCAAAACTTGATGATATCCGAATCTACTTTAACACACAGATTTTGTCTCCAGTCTGCACCCGGGCTGGAATAGTTCACCAGGTGCAATTTAGCATGAGAAACTTAAAACAAGTCACCTGGGAGATCTCACGACGTCTGCTGTATGGAGCTCTTGTCTGCCTTTCCAAGGACAACTTTGAGAACATGTTGTTTGCTACAGTGGCCGACAGAAGTGTTACTGATCTTCAAAAGGGAATCATAACTTTGATGTTTACTGAAGAAAGCCGACAGAAGCTAGCGGAGCATACCATAGATGACACTTTTCTTATGGTCGAAACAATGGCATATTTTGAAGCATATCGCCATGTTCTGGAGGGGCTGAAAGAGATGGTGGACAGTGAGATTCCATTTCAGAATTACATTGTTCATTGTGATACAACAATGTCTGCACCTGTTTATTTGGGACAAGATCGATCAGGTTATAGCCTGGAAAAACTCATTAAAAAGAGTCCTACACGGGAGAAGATCTGCAGTCGTGGCATCAAAACGTCTTCTGAAACAATGTTGACTTTACTGAGAAATCGTTACAGCAACAAACAAGTAGCTCAATTTGATGTGCTTGATTTTATGACTTGGCCAACTAAAGAAGAACTGGAATTGGATAGGTCCCAGTTTGAAGCATTTCAGATGGCTTTAACAAGTGAGCTTTCTATTGTACAAGGTCCTCCAGGAACAGGTAAACACTTTGTACGTACAGTATCATTTATTTACCAAAAGGACACATAAAAAGTGACGGTAGTTAAATCGGTCTAATACCACAATGTAAAGTAAACATGATGCAGGATACTAGAACGAGGCTAATATAATATATTAATAACAAACATCCTTTGTTTTTCCTCTTAATATTCCTACTTTTTCGCAATGGTGCTTTTTTAGAGATGGGCATATCTGGGTGAGTAAAATCAGAACCCACCAGCACCATACATTATAAACGAAACCCCCAAATTATTTTAAAGTAGGTCAAATGCCCATCTCTACAGTAAAGTTTCAAATTTGGGGTGTTTCTCGACAAATCTTTTAGTATTATTTTAAAATGTTTCAGTTATTTCCTAATTGTTTTGTGATTCAATACTTATTTTAAGCACTTTGTTGTGCTTTATTGTGCTATTTTAGCACTTTCCTGCATATTGTACTGTTGTTGCTCATGATTTAGGCATCACAATAAAAAAAACATATGCATAAGCAGAACTCCTTTGTAACATGGTTCTATTTTTCACTCAATTTGGTGGAAGACGTAGACTTTTACTACAAAAAACAAATATGGATTTAAGGTTTTATCTTAGCTGAAGTCAGAATAGACCAACACATTGAGCATATTTGGTGTGCTGGTTAAGTACAGCAGCACTGCTTTACAATAATGGCAACTACACATTACCCATTACGCCTCGGCCAGGGTGACGCTGAGCGTGCAGGCACTCATGTGCGGCGGCGCAAGCAAGCGGCAAATTCAAATTTGCTTGCTTGCTTGGCAAGCAGCTAAGCGCCGCGCATGCTCAGACGCTCGCTCACGCAATGTGTTTAACCGCGGCCAAAGTGAGCCTGCCCACTCAGCGCCACCCTGGACATGGCCGTAGAATAGCAAATTACCATAATTAATTTCTTATGTAGATTATTCTGTGTAGTGTACATAGACAATTTCAGGCAAAACTTTGGTCCCTGGTCCAAAGGTCACAAGGAGCTGATACTGTGATTCAAACATACATCAGAGGTTGTTAGTATCATTGTTCTTCATAGGTTCAGGGGAGCGCCAGTGTTCACATCAACGTCATGAAAGAAACAATAGAAACAACATAGTGTAATACAATTTCAACCAGGTTGAATGTTGTTTAAGTGAACAGTAATTCCACTCACACTTTTCTCCTTTTCAATAAAGTGGAAGGGCTGTGTAGAGGGATCTCCGGTTGCCAGGACTTCGCGTCACGGACATGTACTGAATGAACACTGATTCACTGATTCAACGTGTTTCGTCGGTACGACTTCTTCAGGAATCTCTGAAGGATTCCTGAAGAAGTCGTACCGATGAAACGCGTTGAATCAGTGTTCATTCAGTGCATGTCCGTGACGCGAAGTCCTGGCAACCGGAGTTCCCTCTACACAGCCCTTCCGCCCTCAACTTCATTCAGCCGGAAGTGACGTAGATGAGAGCCGAGATGCGGAAGTGAGCTTCATAGCGTGTGTACCGGTGAATTTGTTACACAACAGTCGGGATTTCGTACCACGAATTGCCATTATCTACTAAATGTGAGTGCACATCTATATGCTTTTATTGTTCTATTTTAATACAATCTGAGATATACTGCGCAATTAGTATCTTTAATTTTTTTCCTTGGTACACCAGCTACGGATGGGAAGAAGTCACTAACAAAAGGGCTGTTTACATGTGAAGTTCCTGATCCATTGCTCTAGTCAGAGAGAGAAGTATCTCTGTACTGCTTTATTGAAAAGGAGAAAAGTGTGAGTGGAATTACTATTCACTTAAACAGCAATCAACCTGGTTGAAATTGTACTACACTACTATGTTGTTTCTATTGTTTCTTTCATGACGTTGATGTGAACACTGGCGCTCCCCTGAATTTATGAAGAAAATTGGGATCCAACAGACTAAAGAACAGTCTTTTAGAGGGTTCTGAGCAGCTTTTCAATTAGCACTATACACTGGGTGGTGTAAAGGATTTATTGTAGGCTCAAAAGTCACCATATATTCACTAATTGATCACAGTTCACGCAAATATATTTTAAGTCACTTTATTATATTTTTATAGAAGTTTTTTTATCATTATTTTGGACACTATGCACTAATAAGTAAGCGCCGTCACAATCATTATTTTCTTTGACAGTTATTAGTACCATGCAAGAGCATGGCCATTTAATTCTTACTTCTACGGCTTATTTAATATTCCTGTAAATATTTAGGGTCACACTTACGAAGTGCTACTCCCTAATACATCATACATGCTGAAAGTCACCATACAATCCCATTTGAGGGCCATATTTACAAAACCGTGTCACTCCATAAAACACCTTCCATGGGCCATATTTACTAAGCCATGTTGGAAGGTGTAGTACTGCTGAGTAAAGATGGCCCTTAATATTCTTGTCCCAGTATCTTTTACCTGCAACATCTCTGTAAAGCTCTACTTTAGTGAAGACTCACAGCCATGCATTTACAACCTGAGTACAACATCTAACATTTTAGAAATGTTCCAAAGCTAAATAAAATATAACCCCCCCCTCCACACTGACAGCAAATGGGTTAAGTTGACTTTCACTAGATCAATAAGAGGGAGTTGCATTACTAGTATTTCATTATCAAGTCTACCTATTTCTCACTACAGGTAAAACGTATGTTGGGCTGAAAATTGTTCATTCTCTTCTGGCTAACTCACAGATCTGGAAGCAAGGACACAGCCCAATATTGATTGTTTGCTACACAAACCACGCTCTGGATCAGTTTCTGGAAGGTAACATTTATTTTTTATGTATCATGTTCTTTGTCTAATACAGAGGTGAAAGTACTGCATCACTGTGACATACAGTACATTTTGTTTTTAACTAGTCTCTTATTTACAGACCCAAGTTTCTTATAGATAGATTGAAACGCAAACGTTCCACACTAGTGCAACAAAGTAGAAACCAGAATCAAGAGAGTGAACCTCGCCAAGTGTTTTCATAATGTATGCAGTGTTGGATTTTAAAAAAAGTCCTGACGTAGGGTCACGGGTGGAAAATAGTTAATGGATCCACATACAAATATATATGAGATGTTCTTCTGAGATTATAGAATAAATGTCTGGGCAAAACGCCGACACAAACAGCTCCAGAATAACAGTTCAAAAATAAGTCCCCAGGGGAAAAGGAGGTAATGCACAGAGGAGGAGGGGGTCGCTGTCACGGGAGACCAGTACTTGTAACACATTTATACCCGGGATCATATGATTGAGCAAAGCAAGGAGATAAAATAAATTGTAATTTATTTCACGAATGGACATAAATACAATGTTACACAATTACACTCTAAATACACTTACTGGAATGGGGCCAAACAAAATAAAATGTTCCCAGAACAAAATCTGGAAAACCAGAGTCTCTAGGAGCAATTTCCCAGGAGCGGGAGTTGCTTGCAAAATGGTTTGAAATGGTCCGTGGTTAGCAGCGCTACCGGCAACTGCTGTGTGCTTCTTTTGTTCGGTCTCCGCTGTAATGGCACTTGGAGTCTTTAACCCTTACAAAATCTTAGAGGGTTCTTGCATGAATGAATCTTGTTAATCTTGGATGAACCTTTAGAATCTGATTCCCGATGGGCTGCATGAATTCTTATAGAATTTAAATCCCTATCTCTAACCAATCCCTCCATGGGAATAAGTTTTCCCACCTATCCTGGAGTTGCCAATACTTTGGAAACCTGGCAGAGGGGACTTCTTATTCTGCTAAGAGCATGCGTTAACTTAGCACGTTTGTTTCTTAGCATATGAGACCCAGCCCCTCTCCGTGGCGACACTAAATCTGGGCTGGCCACCTTTTGCCAAACTGCCCAGACTTTACACTAGGATGGGGGTACTTGAGGATCCCCTCCCCAACTAACACCTTGGGGACACTGAGTTCTTTCAACTCTAGGCTTTTACAGACATCAGGGCACCAAGCCAGCGGGATGTCTTAGAAGTCCCGAGCTGCACATTCTTATCTGCTTTAGTGAGTCACTAGACGCATACTAAGTGGGGGCTACAATAAATTAGTAATTCCCAGTCCCCGGTGGTTTGAATGAAAGACCAAATATGCCTAACATGATTGATACACTATTTGAGGGGGACTTTCATTCATCAATTTTTATACAAACTTTTCATGGTTCTCCCTGAACTATGCGCACAGCAAGTTTCAGCGCGCTGGGAGCTTCCTAGCAGAAGTTAGCACACAGCCGTTTTTATTACTCAAGCACTGAGTTTAAAAACACGAACCTCGGTGAAGGGAACAGTCTGTCTCTCTGTGGCTGCTCGCCCTCTCCAAAGCTGCTGTGGGGAGAGTGGGGGTTTGGAGGAGAGCCATGGTTGAACCCTTGGGACTGCTCCATGGAACCCCAGGGTTCCACGGAACCCCATTTGGGAAACGCTGCTCTAATAAATGTTTTGGCATTCAGAACACCCTTTCTTTATCCAAGACGTTGAAGAGGAGTTTACCTATCTATATAGTCTCACAGTGCTATGTGTGATGAGGACAGCATACCTGGGGTATATTCTAATTTGCATGTACAAAGTATATTTAAATGACGACTTATTCAAGCTAACGCGAGGTAGTGCTAATTTAACATGTCCTATGCTAATTAGAGATCCCATGGACATTGTTTTTGCATAAAATTAGCTTTGTGGATTTGTGTTAACCTCAAGGAAAATAACATCCATTAGTTAATAACAAAACGTTAATGATTTGAGTTAAGTTACAGCCGCGGCCCCTTTTATTCTCCAACATCTCCGATTTTTTTCGGTGATTTTTTCCGAATGCCACGCACTTCACCACACTTCACCCCGTTCATGCCGCGTTCATACCGCATACAGTATATTCAATATTACGGGGATTCATGTGGTAAGCGGCGGAAAGGCACTTAGAAAAAATCAGGCCTTTTTCCAGCCTCGGATTGATGCCGGAATTCTTTTGAGCTGATACCATTAATACCAGCACCGGAGCCCCCTCGGCATGCATCCGAGGCAGGAAAAATGCATTTAAAGGCCACTTCATTACCTTAGCGGCTAACCGCTAAGGTAATGAAGGGGTTAACCAGCCGTGCCAGGTTTATTGGGGGTAGCGGGGGTGGGTGAAGGGGGTATTTGGCCCTTGTTGCTTGTTTAGGGCTTGCGGGGGGGTTGCGGGTGGACTTAACCCCTTAATTACCTTAGGTCATGAAGGGGTTAAGCCCTCCCGCTACCACCCCCCCCCCGCAAGCCCTAAACAACCACCGTTGGGGCTAATACCCCCTTCACCCACCCCCGCTACCCACAATAAAAAAAATACACACAAAACAGCCCCACACTAAATAAATATATAAATAAATAAATATATATATATATATATACCGTATATATATATATATTTATATATATATATATACGGTATATATATATACACATATTTAAAACCGGAGACATAACATAAAACACAGACAGCGCTCAGTGCACATCCAGTAAAACTTATACACGGTACAGTGCCTAAATATACATGTATAGATAATTATTAAATAAAATGGTCTTTTAGTTTAACATTTTGGCCAAAATTGTTGTAAGCCCCTGAGCCACTGCACGGCAGACCACATCTCAAGGGTCCCTAACACTAATATAAATTCTTAATAACCTGTGCATTACCAGGAAGAATGATTTATAATAAATCTGTCAAAATTAGATGCAAAGTTCTAGGTCTGATTGAAGCTTTTATTAACCTGTGCATTACCAGGAAAAGCACTCTGTATTAGATTTGTCACAATCACACTGCAAGCAAGCAAGTTCCCCTGAGAGTGGGAGATGCTATAGAGTGAGCTTTTAACCATTTAAATGTGGGAGGGAGTGAGCTGAACAAGAATTGTAAAACATACAGGACACCTACAAGCTCATATTGAACCCCCAAAATAACCACAACATATATGTAAGCAGTGGTTGACAAATCACCAAAAAATCTACTCGCCACCTAGTACCAAACGTGTGCTGCTTGGGCCAATATTTACTCGCCCGGGGGTTAAATCCACTCGCCCAGGGCGAGCAAATGTATAGGTTTGTCGAACACTGTATATAAGCATATAAGTTTCACAGAGTGCTACTGAGCATGGCAATATATATATTTAAAACCAGAGACATAACATAAAACACAGACAGAGCTCAGTGCACATCCACACTGCAAACAAGCAAGTTCCCCTGAGAGTGGGAGATGCTATGGAGTGTGCTTTTAACCATTTATACATGTATTACAACAACAACCCCTATACCCCCCTAACATACACGTATATGCACATCAATGATACTATAGGCCGGCGGGGGCCCTCGGGTGTTCCCCGCAGGCCTGCAGTACCAATTCAGTGCACCCCAAAAAAATTACAACACATAAATACACCACCCTTAACAGATACAGTATAGTAATGTGCAAAATTACTATTATCCACATATGGATAATAGTGAATTTGCCCATTTAAAATACATAAAGAACAATAAATACATATAGCACTCACCCATGTCCGGCTGACACGATGAAGGCCATCCTGATCTTCATCACCGTCCATGCCCCTACCGATGCTGCAAAACATGAACAAGAATGAAAACAGCCAATGTAATATCCCCAAACCCCTTAATCACCATAGCAGTTATTAACCGCTACAGTCATTAAGGGGTTAACCCACCCTCACCCACCACTCGGGAGGCCTACATACCCTCCCCCACTACCCCCCCACCCTGTGAGGCCTAACCACCCTCACCCAATACCCAGTCGGGAGGCCTACCCACATACCCTTGGGGCCAATACCCCTCCCCCTACCCCCAGTACCCACAATAAAAACAATACACTGCCCCACAATAATCATCATTATATTTATTAAATACATAACCCACCCCCTGTGCCCCCCCCATAAATACATGATTTATTCTTTTACATACAGGGTTCATACCCCAAGCCCACGTGAGTCCCCGGTGGGCCTGACGGGTCACCTCACAGACCTACAGGTTACCAGCATCAGGTTTCACACAAGGTCTGGAGGCCTGTTGGTGGGTCCCGCCAGGCGCCATGGCCCGCCAGGTGGTCTCCGCGGGTCACCGTGGGCCACAATTGGGTCCCCACGGTAGGCCCGCGTTTGTCTGGGGGCCCCGGGTCAGACCCACAGGTGTCTGAGGGGCCTCGGGTGGTTCCCACAGGGGTCTGGGGACCCACGGGTGGTCCCTACGGGTTTGCGGTGCCCCCACAGATGTGGGGCCACCGGTTCTTACCCGCAGGTACACCAATCCCCCCCCCACCCACAACACATACAGTACAATAATGTGCAAAATAACTATTATCCAGATAGGGGTAATAGATTATCTGCCCATTATTAAACACATTAAGTACATAATAAAATAACTAAAGTTCTACTGACCTCATCAATAAGAAGCCCCCATCGGCAGCAATATCCTTGTCCTCCGTTGCCAACAAAATACATAGCCAATACATAGCCAATACATTGCAATTACATTCTGAGATCAATTAACCCCTTAATCACCTTATCGGATAATAACCGCAAAGGTAATTAAGGGGTTAAGCCACCCTGGCCCGATACCCACCCTTCACCCATTCATTTATACAGGGGTCCGCATGGGGGCAGCGGGAGCGCAGGGGTTGCAATTAGGCAATGGAGTACTTACCAGTTGAAGCTGGAAGGAAAGGAAGGCTGATTCGCCTGCATGGCCTTATATAGAGCCTGGCTGGAAAAAAATTTGGCAGCCCGCCAAGTCCCGTCAAGCCAATCAGGTTGCTAGATGTAATTTTTTTTTTTTTTTTACAATTCACAGAACCGCATGCGCTACGTGGCCGTTGTCGCCATGGAGGCAAATCCAGTTGCCCCGGCGACCGGATTTGTCGAGCCCTGGAGATATGAATGTGTGTTGTGATTGAGTATGTGTGCTGTGTCTTTGTTGTGATTGAGTGTGTGTTTTGTGATTGAATGCAGCGGTGCACAAACTGGAGGGCGCAAGATTATTTAGCGGGGCGCATGCGGCGTGCAGCAAAATCTGGTGTGCGCGGGCCGGCACACACTGTGTGCGGGAGGGCGAAATAGCTGTGCATGGGCTGCCAAGAAGATGTGCATGGGCGACCAAGAAGATGTGTGTGGCCGGCCGAACAGGATAGTGCAGGTGGCGGCCACATGAGGGTGTGTGTGCGCACGTGCGGGGGCTTCGGAGGTTACGGGAGGAGCATGCCCCAGCGCTGTGATGTTAAACGCCCCACCTCCGGTGTCTGCCCTGCAATAGCGCTGTGTTCCTGCTCTCCTCCACTGGCAACCTGCTTCGCTGTGATCCTCTGCAAGTGAAAATGCTTGGAAGGTTAGTGGCCGAGAATGCTGACGCTACGAGCATCGTATCTGGATGCGTTGATCAATGCGTACGGCCAAGTCGATGAGCGCCTCCAATTGGTCTGGCCTGGGTTGCCGAGCAAGCTCGTCCTTGATGGACTCCGAGAGACCTTGCCAGAAGATGGAGACGAGCGGCTCTTGGCCCCAGTTCATCTCGGCGGCGAGCGTGCGAAATTCCACCGCATACTGTGTCACCGATCTTTGCCCCAGAGTTATCTGGAGGAGGGAAACAGACGCCATCTCCCGGCGCACAGGGGAATCAAAGACTTGTTGGAACTCACCCTTGAAGGCTAGGTAATCTTGTGTCAGGTCCGGGCGCAACTCCCAGACTGGCGAGGCCCATGCCAGCAGCACGCTGCCTGTCAGTAGGTTGTACACGTAGGCTACCTTCTTCCGGCCGGAGTCGTACTGAAGGGGTACCATTTCAAATTGAACCTCGCACTGGTTAAGGAAACCTCTGCACTCCTGCGGGTTGCCAGCGTACGGCTTGGGACGCGGTATCTTCACGTCCAGAGTGCTGGGTCTGACTGGTTCCGCAGCCTGTGGAGGAGAAAGAGGTACAGGTGCTTCCGGTACCTGAACCGAAAGTTTGGCCATTTGGCGTGTTAGAGCCACAATCTGATCGGCCATGGCCTGGTTTTGCTGTATCAGCGTAGAGATTGCTTGCCTCCGTTCGGCCTGGTCTGCGTCTTGTGGGTTCGTCATAATGTTACGCCGGAGTAGCCTGCAGACCAGACCTGTCCCTAGAACTTACGTGGCAGGTACTGCTGCGGCCAAGTTTATTCGAGCATTTGCCCGTTCTTGGCCGCAGCAGTAGCCTGGCGCGCACCCGAGTGTGACGGGCGCGCGCCGAAGCAGCGGAAGAGCGCCCTCCGATCGGGGCGCTCTCCCTACCGCTACCGGGTCCGCCGGGTCCCCCGGAACCCCCTGCCGCCGTCCCGAAAATCGCGGGACACCAGGGCTCCCTCGGGGAGCCCTGGACGCGCGTGCAGGGGGCGCAGGCTCCCGAAGACGCGTGACCACGCGTCTATGACGCGCGGCACGCCGAGGGGCAGCCACAAGCAAGCCGGGAAATATCCCGGCTTGCGGTACCGGCCACACTTTAATAAAGTGTGCCGGTAGTGTATGAATACACACACCGACAGAGCGAGGGACGTGTCCGGGTTGTGGTATTAGATGGTGCCAGGCCAGATGGGAGTATTGCTTGAATACTTGCCGGTACCGGTTTTTCCAGAAGAATGGTCGTTGCCGAGATCAGGGGTAGGAGTGTATGGAAGGATCGAGGTGAGAGCCGTGGTCGAAAGGAGCCAAAAGGTACGTAAACGGGAACAATCCGAAGTCCAAAGCCAAAGGGGGAAGCCTGCCAAGCCGCGTCAAAACCGAGAGAATCAAAGAACAAGCACTGTGAATCACCCATACAAAAACTATGACGAGCGAGGAAGCACAGGACAGAGAGGGTATATAAAGCTGGAACAGCCAACCAGGAGAGGGGGCGTGCCTGGAGGAGCCCAGGGAGCTTCAGCACATTGGCTGCTGTTCTTAGAGCTCAGGTGACACTCAGCAAGAGCCAGATTGTAACCGTGCGGTGTTTGGGGGCGGAGCCTGAGCGGGGATAAGTTCAGGGGCTGTTGTGTGTGGGAGTTGTAAGTCCAACGTGCGCATGAGAGGAAGCAACGTGGGCTGCGCGCGGAGCAGCGATTCCACGCCGACGGCTGCGGCGTGGAGGAAGTACCTCGTGGAGTGTCCTACCATGCCGAGGGGTAAGTGGTACAGCTGAAGGGGGCTTGCGTGGTTGTAGCGGAAGGGTCTGAGCAGTGTAATGAGAGAGCCGTGAGCTCCTCCTGTGGCGCTGTGTGCTCACATTCCTAACACCTTTGTGCATATGCGCTCTCCCAAGCTTGGCGCTTGGGGAGACAAACAAAATTGACTTTGAAGCTCTCTCAGCAGCAGTCAAAGCGCACACACACACACACACAAAAATAGCCGCGATCCACGCCCCCGCTCGTGCTCGCTAAATTATGCAGGACACCCTGTGCTCATGCTTGGAGAGTTGGTGATGTCACCACTCTCAGCAGCAGCTTGGACGCAGCCTAATTTTGCAAGCGCGAGCTGTTGAAATATGTAAGTATTTAGACATATTTGTATTTACATTGTATACCGTTTAATAGAGGTTTTTTTTTTCATGTGATTTTGATTACATCAGGCAGGTGGAGGCAAGAAATTTTATGGATGAAATGGGGGGGCTCGGCATAAAAAGTTTGCTCACCCCTGATCTAGACTACAGAAAGTTCGGCCAAAGGAACACTTAGGGATAACTCGCATACACCCCCTCCATGCCTTTCCTCCCCACCCCCTTTTGTTTTTTCCCTTGTATTGTGTGTGTATATGTATACTGTATGTCAGTTTGTCTATTAGTTCCGTGTATTGTCATTCACAATGTTGATATGGATTGGAAGGGTTTAATTTGATGTATACCAGAAAATGTGTTGTTCGAACATGATAAGTATTCAAAAAAGAAATAAAAAAACAATACAATTTGAGTTATAAAAAAAAAAAAAAATAGAAACTCATGATAGGAAAAATAATCCATTTCCCAAGGAGCTTACTGTATAAGCACTCATACAGTACGTACAACCAGTAAAAACAGCAACAATTTCACTGTGTTGAATGTGCAGGCTTCATTTCTACAATTTTGGCTGTATCAACACAGCACAGTCATTTCAATTATCTCCAATCCACTTACAGTATTACGAGCAATGCGGAGAGGACGAAAACTCTGAATCAAGCCCTTCATCAGTTTCTTGCTTTATGTGGTAACACATTAATTTTCAGAGTATGCCAAGCATGAAGTTCTGCATAACAAAAAGGTTGAAAAACTACAATATTACCATCTTTCCCTTATCTCTGTGTTACACTTCAGGAATACTTAAATATTCAACGTGTAGCATGGTGAGAGTGGGATCAAGGAGCAGCAGTGAAATTCTGCAGGAGTTTTCCCTGACCAAGATTCGGAGCAACAGAAGCCATGTTAATCTGCCGGGTTACATGCGAGCTATGAATGCTGAGGTAAGTAATCACAACTGAATTCATCGTTTCAGCAGCCAGCCACTCTCCTTGGCTGTACAAGCAGTGTAACGCTTGAGGCATTGTGTTGCATGTTCGTGTTACAATATGAATATCTGACGTGTAATTGCCATGGGATATTTTAGAGACCAGAACAGGGTTTTGACATTTTGTCACTGATACGTCTTCTAAACAAGCCTTGTACAGCAGTTTCCTTTCATCTTCTTGTCTCCCGATTTGTATTCTTCCATGTTCGAGAAAGATAACATACAGTGGCGGCCGCCTTTAGCCTCCTGCGGCAGTTTCGGCGCGAAATTCAAACTTGCGGGCAGATGTGGCATGTTCCGGGCCGTGTTCCGGCCGTTTTAGGCGCCGCAGGCGTTTTTCATTGTTTTGTCATTGTTTAGCGCTATTAGCACGTCTAGCCGTTCAGCGCTGAATGCGGATGAACATGTGAAAGTGCATGGCATACGGAGAAACATTGGAGAACAACTCGGGGATGTTGGAGGTTAAAAGGGGCCACAGCAGTAACACAATAGAATAATACAGGCTCAATTACTGTGTGTCCCAAATGCTTACAATCTACTAGTTGTTTGCAAGAGGTACTGAGAGATAATGGGCCAATGGGATAATGTGGCTCGCGGTGACTTCCCTTGCAGCCCCCCAACCTCTTCTCTCCCCGGTTCCTTCCTCCCTTCCAACCTGTTGCGGGAGCACACGGGCGAAGCTACTGGCAGAGTGGTGAGGTGGGGGAGGGGGACAGTGAGAGGGCAGTGACGGGGAGAGATGAGCGTGAGGGGGGGAGAGATCAGCATGAGAGGGGGAGGGGAGAGCAATCGGCACACACAGGTAGAGAGAGTTCAGCACATAGGGGCTGAAGGGCCACCCACTGGTCTAGCTGGAATAGGATGGGCAGCTTGAAAACGAGAGGTAACTCAATGTATTACTTTCTGGTAAAACATTTTATAAATAAATAAATACATTTACTGTACTTTGGGATTGGTGCTCTCTCCATAGAAGAGATACAAACATTATGCCATCAAGAGCTTGTAATCAAAGTTGTGGTTGCTGAGATACAGGGATGAAAACGGGCCATATTTACACAGTTTTCTGCCATAAGTCCTGGCGCGGGAAGACACTTCACCGCCTACTCAAGTCAATGTGCTGTAATGTGTCTTGCAATACTTGAAGGAGTCTGCTTAGTAAATATGGGCTCAGATTTTGTCTACAGAGAACAGTGCCCAAGACACAAAGCCACTCCACTCAACCCTATGGCAAATAACTAGACCCAGAATGAAAATAAACTGAAAACATTGAAACTTCACTTTTAGTTCATCTTTTCCAGCTGTATGGCGAAAAGAAAAATGTGGAGGAAATGTTAAACGAGAAGGCAAGTGGTCTGCAAAATGCCGTTAGAGGAATTCTTCATGAGAATACCTTGGAAAAGTATATTCTTCCTCGTCATTTCACATGTCTTATCTCACAAAAGGTAATGTACAGTATTATATTATATATATATATATATATATATATATATTCTTGATTTGAAGATAGCTGAATATACCAGTTTTATCACACGTGTTAACATTAATTAAATTATAAAAATCAAGTGCTTAATAAATCATTGATATATATTTATATATATTTATATATATTTATATATATATATATACACAATGTATTTATTTTTTCTATAAAAACTTAACTTTTAATATTGTAATATAATATTTACCATAACTATATTTCACATCACTAGTTCAATAAAACATGTTTTGCACAAAATTGAGACATTTATTAACTTTTTTTCTTCATTGTCTTGTTTATAAATATTTTGCATATAGCTTGTAAAGAATACGTTTACACCTAGCCTAGTCCAGCTAAATAGAAATACTGTAATCTGACCCAGTGACCTGATGAGAGATTTGTCAGAGGAAACAGTCAATCAGACATTTTATTTAAAGCAGAGACTTTTTTTTAGGGCAATATTTACTAAGTGCTACTCTGTTAGACACCTTTCAGCTCCAGAAAGGTATCTTATAAAAATGCAATACTTGGTAAACATGACTCTTAATACTTAATTCTATCCAATTTATTTCAATCACAAAACTGCTGTAGGTGGGGTCAAAACAAGGATTTTCTCAGCATAAAGTGCAGAAAGCCTATTTGTTTTTTGATGGATATACATATAGATGTAACCATTCTTCTGTTCCCCACTGCCATGAATTGCCAGGGAAAACCAACCTTGGGGTCGAGTCTGGGTACATCTGTATGTTGCCCTTTACACTTTAGTTTTACTTTACAGTGCTTTTTATTAACCTTGTCCAATCTTGTAGGAATATATGGAGAACCCAGGTTCATCCTCAAGGATTTCAAGTTTCATTGTAGAGTGGCTGGGAGTTTCAGTAGTCTATCAATCTGCACAAGAAAGACGAAACTGCTATCATACACAGAGAGGTAATATAATCTCCTGTTTTAAAGGTTAAATTGCTTATTCCAATGTAAATAGATATAGTATCAGAATATATAGAGGTGACACGATTGGATTCCATTCCATGAACTAGCCTTCTCAATTATAAGAAGCACTTGTAATCCTCAGTGGGACTCTACATGAATTAATTACCATACTGCCTGATGAGTCATGTTACACACTCAATTCAGGTTGTTGGAATGAAGCTTATTTCCTGCCCCATGTTGACCAAATTAAGTCTGGCAGCTGTAGCAAACATGAATGCTTTCTGTTCACTTTTTATTTAGAACAGTGGGTTCAACCTTTCTTTGTTTAAGGAACCCTATCACTATATTGGGAAATTCTGCAGAACCCCAACCCCCTCTAATAGCTTGTCTGAGATCAGATTCATTGTAAGGAACCCCAACCCTCTCTAATAGTGCGTCTGAGATCAGATGTATTGTAAGGAACCCCAACCCTCTATAATAGCGTGTCTGAGATCAGATTCATTGTAAGGAATCCCAACCCTCTCTAATAGCGCGTCTGAGATCAGATGCATTGTAAGGAACCTCAACCCTTTCTAATAGTGTCTCTGAGATTTGATGCATTGTAAATTCTTCTGTATTTGGTACAATTTTTAAATTACCTGAGAATGGCAGGGAACCCTTTACGGATACCCATGGAACCCTGGTTGAAAAACACTGATCTACAATATTAAACTTATTTTGGTTTGAATATAGAATGGACCACAAGGGTAAAGTGGCTTCAAATGTTGTACTAATGTGCCAGATTTACCAGAAACAAATCTACATTTATTAAATTTTAGTGTAGTGTTAGGACCTGCAAATTTGGTTATACCTTGGCGTTGGCATGCATGCTTATGACGCTTTGGCCAAAGGGTTTAACTAAATGACCAAGAAAATATTATTATTGAAGTATTTAACTTTATACTTATTACCATGTATGTTTTGTCAATTGGATGTAGCATTGCGCTCCCCTGTCTTGTGTTGTATAGAATGAAAAGGACTGCAGAATTCTCGGTCAATGACCCATAGACTGCTCTGAAGATTAAAAAGGAAGACAAAAACAAAAGAATAAAAGCCGCATAGTACCCTAAAACCCGACCGGTTTCGGCTTTACACACACCACTCTCAAGGGTGTGGGTCGTTGATCGAGAGTTCTGCAGTCATTTTTATTCTACCATAAAAGCTGCCAACCCTCCCCCCTTTAATTTGTGCATCAATCCAATCCACACAATGATAAGTAATTAGCTAAATTGCAGATCGATTCATTCTCCTGTGATCGATCGGCGAGGATGTGGCTCGGGTTCACTAAATTAAGTACAGCAGAAGAGGACCAAAGATGCAAAGTTCTGTGGGGAAGATCATGTGACCAGGCAGTCACTGGATACAACTAGTGCACTGCTAGAGAGAGGGCAGGGCTCAAAAAGTGGTGTGCCAGAGCATGTTTCAGAAGAGGAAGGGGATGTGACCTTGTAAATGGTTGCTATAGAAACAAAAACAATGTTACATTATAATACATTAAAAAGTATTTTCTTATAGTATAGAACTGATTTATTTAAAAAAAAAACATGTATGATATTGCTTGGACTGCAGCTTTAAAATGTTTTATATAGTCTTAATTTAAAACCCTAGATTGATTTATCAATATAAATTATGTGAATGTTTATACAGTATGTTTTTGTAAACTGAACACCGATCCATAATGTATATATTTTATTTTGTTTTTCTTCAAATAGAGTTACAACTTTGGGAAGTTGAAAGTGTCATGGATGAAAATGGTAAGAACCTGTAAATATTTATTTTCATATTTTCCAATTTTAGTTATTTGTAAAGTTACTATTTAATTAATAACCATCCATTGTTGCAATTTTTCTCACCAACAAGTAACCTTGTTATAATTATCACTAATGTAATTAGTGCACCGGCCGGCTGTTCCCCTCTCTCCGCGCCACCCCCCTCTTTTGCCTCTGCTCCTCTGTCGGCATCATTACGCAGGGCCACCAACAGAAATCATGGGGCCCAGGACAAATGAAAGGAGCAGGGCCCCCTCCCCCCCCCCCACAACCCATAGCGCACCTACCATGAAATAAAAAATTTTTAGCGTGCAACTTTTACTTAACTGTTTTCTTCTTATTGTAATACGGATAAAAAAACATTACAATGCAATCTGTTTATTACACCCCCACAATACATATAAAAATAGACCCTCAACCCCACACATCAATAAGATAATGAATAACATTTGTCAAACCCTTCACTACAAGAAGATAACAGTTTACCTTAACGACTGAGGCCGGGGCAGGAGGCTGGCGCATTGGGAGCTGGGATGGCGGGCGCGTGCTCACCACGTCGCTTCTTCTCCGTAACACGTTGGACGCCACTCATCTCACACCTGCAGGTCGGACACCCTGCGCAAACGCGCCGAGACCTCTGCTCATGCGCATGGGCAGTGCTTGACTGTGTGTGTGTAATTTCCTGAACCTCTTAACCAGTGTCTAGATGCCCCCGATGCACATTTTTCAAAGGCAGCAATCCCGCCTGGGATCTTTCCTGATCCGCAGTCCCTCAATGTCCAGGTACCCTCATGATATATACTGGAGGGGAGGTGTTCCCTACCTGTCTTCTGGGTTAGGGGGGATTCCGCTGTCACCCGTGTGAAGCTTGAGAGTCAGATCTGGAAGAAAGCAGTATAGGTTATTTCGGTGTAGGTATAGGACAGTTAAGATATATAGGGTAAATAAGATATCCAGATCCAGAGTGTGAGACAGAGAGAGGGAGGCAGGGTGACAGAGAGAGGGAGATAGGGTGATGGAGAGAGGGAGACAGGGTGACGGAGAGAGGGAGACAGGGTGACGGAGAGAGGGAGACAGGGTGACGGAGAGAGGGAGACGTGACAGGGAGACAGGGTGACGGAGAGAGGGAGACGGAGAGAGGGATACAGGGTGACGGAGAGAGGGAGATAGGGTGACAGAGAGAGGGAGACAGGGTGACAGAGAGAAGGAGACAGGGTGACAGAGAGAGGGTGACGGTGACAGGGAGACAGGGTGACGGTGACAGGGAGACAGGGTGACATAGAGAGGGAGACAGGCTGACAGAGAGAGGGAGACAGCGTGACAGAGAGAGGGAGACAGGGTGGGTGGGTTGGTGACTGACTGGAGACGGGGGAGACATGGGAAGAGGTCCAGGGGAGGTTGCGGGGGGATCGGGAGGTCGTGGGGGGACCAGGGGAGGCCGTAGGGGGACATGGGGAGGCCGTGAGGGGGACCTCTGGAGGCCGTGAGGGGGACCTCTGGAGGCCATGGGGGGACCAGGGGAGGCCGTGGGGGGGACTACCTGGAGGCTGTGGGGGGGGACCAAGGGAGGCCGTGGGGGGACCAGAGGAGACCAGTGAGGGGGCCAGAGGAGACCAGGGGAGAGGCATGGGAGGACATGGGACATTGCTTACTGCTCTGTGCTGGATAGAAGAAATGGCGGCTTCACAGCTCAGAGTCTGGCTGCGAGCCAAAAAAACAAATCCTGGCAAAGCGCCAGCCAATCAGGTTGGGGGATGTTTCCGGCAGGGAATTGTAGGGATCGTCAGCGGGTACAACCTGGTTGCCAGGGGCGACTGGAAGGTCGAATTTGTCAGCACTGCGCACGCTTGTTGGCGCCCCTGTCATTACGTCATGTTGTCAGGGCAATGTGATGTCACATGACCTCGCAGCGTCATTTGACGTCACGTTGCCATGGCGACGCGTCTTCAGAAGTCGCAGGAGCCAAGGTAAGTGTGGTTTACAGAGGCCTTCGCCGCTTCCCCGGCACTTAATTTAAGTGCCTTCAGGAAGCGCTCGGGGCCTCTGTGAACCCCACGTCCCCCACAGACAATCTCGCGCCCCCCAGTTTGCACAATGCTGATATATATGACAAAATTGAATTACACTTTTAAAAGCTGTGCATTGGAACTGTATATTAAGTCTATATCTAATTAACCTGCATTGGTCGAGAAATCCTGCAGTCTTCTTGATTAAAACCGGGTGCATATGCAATTATATCTAATACTGATACATCTATATCAAAATTGGTGAGAATACTGCAACAGATTTATTAAAGGGCAATATCCAATAGGTTTAAATGGGAATATTTTACCTCTCTAAATCTGGTGCCATTTTGTTTGCTCCAGTTTTGCAGCCGTAAGACTTTGATAAATAACCCCCTGGCCTGCTGGCGGCTCTAGATCAGGGGAGCTCAACTCCAGTCCTCTAGGCCCCCCAACAGGTCAGGTTTTCAGGCTATCTCAGCTTCAGTACAGTTGGCTAAATGAGAGGCTCTGTCTTTGACTAAGCCTCTTCCTCAAGGCATTTAAATTAAATGCCGGGGGGCCGTGTGAAGCCTCTGCCACTTCCCTTAGGCCGTGCTTATAGTGCCGGCGACGCGACGTCGCCCGAAAACGAGTGCATTGCAGCCGCCGCTGCATGCGCTTATAGTGCGCGCGACGGGTTGCCGTCCCGAAAACTGGTAGCCGGCAAAATTTGATTTTTCAAGGGCTGTCGCGTCACGTGACGGCCCTTGAACCAATCAAATTGACGGAAACACGCGACGCCGACGCCATGCATGTTAAGGAGATATCACCCGTCGCTATCGCCATCGACGGCACTATAGGCACGGCCTTACCTTGTCTTCGTCGATGCGTCGCCATGCATGTTAAGGAGGAGGGCGCGTGCAGGGAGGGAGAGGAGTCGGGGGCGCAGCAGGGAAAGTGTACTCACCCCTGCTCAGATGACTGAGCTAGGTTGGGCCCTTAATTAATCTCTTGCATAAGAGAAACTATTACTGCTAGCAATTCATTTGCAATTGTGAATTGGTAAGGCTCTCTGTGACAGGGTGAATGAACGTCACCAGCTCTATGCCTGGCAGATGTATGTGTAGGTATGCAGTGCAGCAGTGACAAGGTTAACTTTCAGCTGGGAAGCTCCTGACAATTAGAGTGGTCCCAGCTGCATAATCAAGGTGTTTTAAAACCCCAGGCTGTACACACAGGAGGCTTCTGGGGGGAGGACACAAAGCGCAAAAACTTCCTCTCCAAGGTGGAAATAACACAACGAATCTCAAATGGGCAGCATATGTAAAAAAAAAAAAAAAAAAGAAATAGTGCAACACAATTTAATTATAACATATAAGCGAGCAAGGAGGCTCCAACACACTCACATGCACTGACTGCTAACACAAGGTCCAAGCGCATACACCCCTGAAGAAGTCCATACCTTGGATGAAACGCGTAGGGTTTTCTATATGCGCTTGGACCTTGTGTTAGCAGTCAGTGCCTCTGACGGACTCTTTGCTGTGATACCAGCTACCTTACCTCAGCGCTCTCCTGCTTGGATATCTTCCGCTGTGCTGATCTTCACGGAGCCAGATGGTCCTCCCCTTGCTGTTGGAGATTGAGGGAGCCGGTTCGTGACGTCAGACGCCGATCGAATGCGGAAGTGGAGAGCGAGGAACAGCTGTTTGGAGTCTTGTACACAGCGTCTGAACCCAGAGTGGTTGAATTGCTTTTATTTACCTTGGAGCATGTGAGTGTGTTGGAGCCTCCTTGCTCGCTTATATGTTATAATTAAATTGTGTTGCACTATTTTTTTTTTTTTTTTTTACATACTGTATGCTGCCCATTTGAGATTCCTTGTGTTATTTCCACCTTGGAGAGGAAGTTTTTGCGCTTTGTGTCCTCCCCCCAGAAGTTACTTTGAGAGATTGCGAAATCTCTCACACCAGCTGCATCTCCTCTTGGTGATATTTATTTGTTTCTATTTATATATATATGTAAATGTAAGGCTTGCGCTTACTTTCCTTGCACCACACACATGAGGCTGTCTGATCAAGAGGGAGTACTGAAATGCTGAAGTACTGTAAGATTACTACTCAAAGGTCTGTCTTCTAAGTACATGTTTGTTGAACTGTCTGTTTTCTTGCATGCTGAAAAGAAACTGTTTTGTTTTTGTATGCTGAAGAGAAGCTGTTTTGTTTTTGTGTGCTGTATTTTTAAAGACTCAATAAATAAGCCTTATCAAGAGAACCCGCGTGTGGTTGCATGTACCCTGCAACACTGTCCTACCTATACTTCTTTTACTGGTCCGATAAACAAAGTATATTTCACATGGCTATTGTAAATGTGATTGGGATGTTCTGAATAGCTTTAATAGCTGATTGTAGCACTTGTATTATTTTTTCAGATAGCTTAGATGAGTTCACAGCTCAGGAGGAAGAAGCAGATGAAGATTTTATTAAAGTTAGTGAAGAAGCCGAGCAAGCTGAAGCTGAGCGGAAGTTTGAAGAAGAAGACGATATCAAAAAGCAGATCAGGATAGCACGGGAACGGGCAGCTAGAAGAGGGAGAGGGATTCTAGCCTTTTTACCTGACGAACAAGACGATGATGATCAGGACAATGATACAGATGAGGGTGGCTGGCAGGTAAACACCTGGAGAATCTATTATTAATACATAGGTAATGACTAAATAGTCTGGTATGAATAGGAGCGTCTAATAGACTTCATTTTCATTGTGTCATGTTGTACATCTTGTCCTAGGAGAATTCTTCTGTATTAACACAGTAACAGGAAGGAAAATACATCTTCTATACTGATCATGTTATTCGGTAGCTATGAACCCGATTTCCATAAACCCACCATGAATCAATTCTGCAGACCACTTCTGTTCAACTTTTTTTTTTTTTTTAATTTAAACTTAATTTTTATTAAAAAAAATTTAGGGAGAGGGGTGGAATGAAGAAAATAAAAAATGGGGGGGAGGGTACAGAAAATAGAGATGGGAGAAAGTTCACATTCATTTACAATTTTACCTAACAAGATATCTTAAAATATTCTATCACACAGTTAATATAAATATCCTTTTTTCTTTTTTTCCCCCCCCCTTTTTTTTTGTTACAACAAAATTAAGTGGGTATTAATTTCTGGTTGATTTTCACTCAGAATCCAACGTAACCACACCTTCTGAAAATCTGTGTAGGTGTCGTTATTAAGACTAACCATTTTTTCCATGTTGCAAATCTGCCAGACTTTATTTTTAACTTTGGAAATTGAGGGAATAATTGTTTGTTTCCATACTGCCGCTAATTCGCGTCTTGCGGCTGAAGATATCTGTTCAACTTTTACAGGTTTTTGATTGCTTATTGCAATGCATTTGAAGCCCTTAAGGCGGCCTACAGGTGCGCCGACGAGTATTCTAAAACTTAGCTTGGAAAATCTGGGCTATCACCAACAAGACCTGGGTACATGCTGCAACATTTCAGTGACATTTCTGCAGAAAGACTAATGGCCCATCGAATTAACAGAGCAGGGGTCCCTGGCAGTCCCATTCAGTTTGAGTGGGACTGCCAGGGACCCCCCACTGTGTTAATCTGATGGGCCATTAGTCTGTCTGCAGAAATGTCACTGAAATGTTGCAGCATGTACCTGGGTCTTGTTGGTGATTGCCCCAGATTTTCCAAGGTAAGTTTTAGAATACTCGGCGGCGCACCTGTATATCTTGTTGGAAATGTTTGAAAAGAACTTTAAAAATACGTAAAAAGCACTACAATATAAACACTGATAAAATTGTCTGCTCGCAAAAATAATTTCATTGGATCTATCTGTTTTTGTTAATAAGCACTAGATAATATAATAAGGCATGCCTCTCAAGATGTTCGGCCAGTTTAATGACCATGCACATGCAGAATACCATGGTAGCAGTGAGTACTAGGAGAAGAAAAGCATAAGCACATTGCTAAATAATACATACACTACATCAACTTTTCAGTCTGACCCCAGGCCTTCCTCAGGGTTGTTTTAACGACACAGGTTCATTCTAATTCTTTTCATGACCATTATTCTCTGCGCGTGTTTATTGGTAGACAATGTTTTCGCTTCCATTAAAGTGGCAGTCCTTCCTAGGATTAAACTAAGGACAGTGGCATATTTAATCGTTTTAAATGTAACAGATTGACACATTTGTAATGGGGGGGGGGGGGGGAATGGAACAAGTATATGTATGTGGGGTTTTTTTGTTTGTTTTTTCATATTCTTTCAAACTTTTAGCATTTCCATGATAAACAAAAGCTTTGTTTGTTTTTTACATTCTTTACGTAACATCTCCTAGTAATAGGTTTTCCAGTCCTAAAAGACACAGGTACTGTAAATAGTTCTGTTCTTCATTTGCAAAGTAGTGGTAACATCATCATTAGTCAAACAGATAAACATATGCACGCGTGAAATCAGTGTTCACTGAGAAATGCAAAACATACATTTAGGTAAAACATTTTACCCCAAGGGTGATTGAATTGCAAATACACTGATGAAACATTTAAGTAAATATTTTTTGACCCACTATCTTGTTTGGACTGCTTCTTTTAATAGCTATTGTTCTGAGTGCAGTGGTCTATTTATCGTAGCACCTAGCACACATGTTACTAGATTTCCAAACTAATCTGTGTTGTCCCAGAGGTTTACATATTGTAATTTCCGTAGCCAATTAACATTTGCTAGGTTCCTAGAAATACTAATTTTGGTAAAATGTAAGGATCAAGCCACCTTGTGAAATTTATAGAGGTTTTTGTAACTTTAATTTTTAACATTTTAAGATCTGTTGAACATTTAACAAATGTATGGTGACTTCGTGGAATCCGTTAATGTATTGAGCGGAACCCTGACTACTTTATACTGCATACTATTATACAGTATTTTCTAAATAAACAGCTTTCTATGTTATATTTAATTTATAGTATAATATAACTTTTAGCTACCGTTTGGAATAATTACATTAAAAAACACTTGTTGTGTATTGAAGACTAAAATGTCAGCCATTAATAAATGTGGTCTAAACTCCTAGTAACCTCTCGCTAAACCCCAGGGTTCCCTGAAACAGAGGTTGAGAACCACTGCTAGAAAGTAATGTTTACTTAGAGCTACTGTAATGCTCAATCTATTTTAATGTTCCCCAGGAGTCTCCATATTTGTAATAAAAAGGTAAAAACAACTATTACTTTTACAGATCACTAAAGACATGAAAAAAAAGCTGAAGAAACAGATAAAGCATGAGCTGCAGATGACATGTCACATGACTGAAGAAGTCGAGCAGATTCATGACCTTTGGCAACTTCCAATGCTGAAGCGTTGGGATTTATACAGGTTCAATACATTTGTGTGTGTAATAACACTACTGTATGTTAGTTCCAATAGCGTATAATGGGACCTTTTATCAAGCTCTTAAAGGAGGATTGAAGCAGGGGGTCAGGCTCCACATCAAAGCTTATGATCTACTGTTGAAGGACTGATATTATTATGTATCCACGTTCTTAATATCAACTGTGGTCTCCAGTGCTGAACCACATTAATTTCAGCCTCAGGGACCCCCTGCTTCCTGAGATACTTGGCTCCATAGGGGGTGCTAGTTTGTCAGTGCTGTTTAAAGGTCCCTCGTCACGTGGACCAATAGAAAGCCGCACTGAATGACGTCACAGGTTCCTATTGGCCTGCAAGACACGACATTTGACGGCCGTCATTAAGCGCACCCTAGCTAGTCCAGCCAGAGCTGCTACCGGCACCACCTACGGAGGTATGTATCTCGAGAAGCAGGGGGTGGTCCCCCGGAGCTGAAATTAATGCGGTTCATTAGCTACATTACCCAGAATCCCCGGCTGCAGTGAAAGTACTGTATGATTCGTGATTAGTGTGTAAAGCGGTTTGGGGACCTGTCTTGAGACGCGGATGTTCTTATTTGTGTTCTTTGTCATTGCTGTCATCTTAATGCAACAGATTCAATACATTCACCCTTTTCTCTAAATCTTCTGCTAGTACTTCCAGGGACACACAAGGACCACTTTTTATATAAAAATATGAGCTTTTCATTAACTCAGGACACAAAAACAGTTTGCATAGACTGGGCTGCTAACATCAGCCAATACAATGGCAACTCGAGCAGGACTCTGGAACAGCATGGAATAAACCTGGGGTGTAACTAGTAATAAGTCCTTGGAAGTTTGTGGAATCAGTAATTGCAAGGTCAGCAGATGGCCAGCCATGGGAGAGCTCACCCTTCTAGCCTCCCTTGGATAAATCTTTCGGTCCAGCATTAAGGATGTGTATGTCACTAATGCACTCAGGTCAATTGCTTATATCCATTATTTTAAGCCATCAGTATGGAAAAGTCAATAGGTAAACTGTTTGAGGTGGGTGCTCTCTTTCCAAGAAATATTCCCAACTGCTTGTAGTGTCATAGAAACTAAAAAAAGGAAGAGGTATAGACAAACACCACTTCATTGGTGCAATATCTTTAATCAACTCAAAACATAAAAATAAAAAAAATCTATGCACTCACAATTCAAGTTCTTACACATAAGGTGCTGTAAGTTTCCACATCAAGTGGAACATGCAAGTGGGTCCCTGCTGCAATCAAACCCTCTCCTGAGCCATTTCTTCCACTTCTCTTCACGTTGGTGTCACACTGACACACTGAAATCGTAATATACCCTATGCGTTTCTTTGCGTATTCGCTCACTTCCACCGGGGATGTCAGCTGTTAGTATGTGTTTTTTCATGTTTTGAGTTGAAAGGTACCGCACCAAGAAAGTGGCATTTGTCTGCTCCTTTGTTTTTTTCCAGTGTTTAGGCTTGCCCGATGAATAAGCTGGTGCTGGACATCTAAGAGTACAGATGTGGTGGCAGCTCCATCCATGACAGTCGCTACATTTCTGAAGCATACAACAGTCCCCAACCACAATCTACTATTTCAGTTCCCGCTCCCCCAGCAAATACCTAGTCAATTCCTCCTATGTTATTCGGCATTCAAAACAAACAATCTTTACTTACACGTGAACTATATCCAGTGGATGTACCCCACACGTCCATTACAATGCTAATCTGTAAGATCTAAATGTAAAGAATCTAACTATATTTTTATTTTAGGTCGTGGAGATCCAAATATCTCACTGATATTCGCCTCCAAATCTTTGATTTAGAGAACCTATACCAGGTCGTAGTAAAGAGGCTGATTGAACTGAGAAACCAGGAGGATGTTTTAATATTACAAGGGGCAGATATTATTGGCATGACAACAACAGGTAATCCTACAGATTCACTATTATACAATTGTGATATTCAAAATCTACTGTAATCAGTAATAATCATGTGGTCAAGATGCATCGGGGAACAGGAGGGTCCTCTTCCTTCCATCAGTTCAAGTTTACCTCTCCTGGCAAATGGGGAATGCGATTTCCCCTAGAAAACAAGTTAAAATGCCATGATGTTCCCTGAACATAAATTCAGTGGTGGGCCGACCCTTAAAACATTCAGAGAACGCCAAAAGGGATCTGTAACTAAAGATCCAGTTTAGTTACAGAAATAGTCTGGTGACATATTAGAAATGTACTGTAACTAAGATGTAATGTTTAACCGTAGGGGATTTCACTGCTTAAATCTATCAAATGTGTATTATTGCTACACTCGTTATCACTACAGGTGCAGCCAAGTACAGAAAGATACTCCAGGACATTCGGCCCAAAATTGTTGTGGTAGAAGAAGCAGCTGAAGTATTGGAGGCCCACATCATTACAACATTGAGTTCAGGTTGCCAGCATCTCATTTTGATTGGAGATCATCAGCAGGTATATTTTTAAAGGAAAATAGTCTGTATAAGCCAAAACCATGCTGTCCATTTAATAAAGCTCTTATGAAGAGTTTAGGTGAAGATAGTGGATACAATGCAGTACAGGCATACCCCACATTAATGTATGCAATGGGACCGGAGCATGTATGTAAAGCGAAAATGTACTTAAAGTGAAGCACTACCTTTTTTCCACTTATCGATGCATGTACTGTACTGCAATCGTCATATACGTGCAGAACTGATGTAAATAAGGCATTTGTAACAGCTCTATAGTCTCCCCACTTGCGCACAGCTTCGGTACAGGTAGGGAGCCGGTATTGCTGTTCAGTACATGCTGACTGGCGCATGCGTGAGCTGCCGTTTGCCTATTGAGCGAGATGTACTTACTCGCGAGTGTACTTAAAGTGAGTGTACTTAAACCGGGGTATGCCTGTATATCAGTTGGCATTGTCGCAGCTTAATGGATAACCCTCTGAATGTCTATAGGAGGTAGCAGCACCGTAAATAAATAAATAGTTTACTTTAAAAAACCTGTTATTGTTTCTGTTCCTGTCCAAAATCAATTGTCAGGTTTATGTTCCCCAGTAATCATGAACCCTGGCACTGTAGGGAGTCACCAGCCTTTAATTCTTTATAACAAAGGCGTATGGGGCAGCTATAGTATGTAGATTTAAGTATGTAGCTTTAATTTGTGCTGTTTGACCACAGAGAGGCTGCAATGCATTGGGTTTCAGTACTAATCCTCCTGAATCCTGCTCCCTCTGCACAACCTGAATTGCAAAACACAGTGGTGCTGTATCTCTGTGGTTCTCTGTTGCAGCTCCGCCCAAGCGCAGCCGTTTATGAACTGGCAAGGAATTTCAACTTGGAGGTGTCAATGTTTGAGAGACTGATCAGGATGAACATCCCATATGTCCGCCTGGACTATCAAGTAAGTCCTTACATGAAAAATGAATATACTGTACACCATAGCAGGGGCCTGCAATCTTTCAAGAAAGAAGAGCCTTTATTTTAAACAAAATGTGACCAAAATATGTTGAGAGCCGCAGCACATGCATGATGATTATACCCCCACAAACATATACATGATACATACATATACTGTACACTCCACCCTAGGGTGAAAAACGTAAAATACATCAAAATATGCTTGGTCCTGTGTATTAACTTCCCCTTCGCTCCACCCCACGCCCGCCCATTTTTCCTCTCACCCCTCTAACCATCTCTCTGTCCCCCCCAATCCCTCTCACTCAGTCCCCCCCATCCCTCTCACTCAATCCTCACACCCCCAACCCCTCTTACTCAGTCCCCCCCATCCCTCTCACTCAGCCCCCCCATCCCTCTCACTCAGTCCCCCCCATCCCTCTCACTCAGTCCTGCCCTCCATCCATGTCACTCAGTCCCACCCATCCCTGTCACTCAGCCCACCAATCCCTGTCACTCAGTCTCCCCCATCCCCCTCACTCAGTCCTCCCTCCATCCCTCTCACTCAATCCCCCCCATCCCTCTCACTCAGTCCTCCCCCCATCCCTCTCACTCAATCCCCCCATCCCTCTCACTCAGTCCTCCCCCCATCCCTCTCACTCAGTCCTCGCCCGCATCCCTCTCACTCAATCCCCCCATCCCTCTCACTCAGTCCTCCCCCATCCCTCTCACTCAACCCCCCCCCCAATCTCTCTCACTCAGTTCTCCCCCATCCCTCTCACTCAATCCTCCCCCCTCCACCCCCCTCACTCAGTCCTCCCATCCCTCTCACTCAGTCCTCCCCCTATCCCTCTCACTCAATCCCCCCCATCCCTCTCACTCAGTCCCCCCATCCCTCTCACTCAGTCCCCCCCCATCCCTCTCACTCAATCCCCCCCATCCCTCTCACTCAGTCCCCCCATCCCTCTCACTCAGTCCCCCCCATCCCTCTCACTCAGTCCCCCCCATCCCTCTCACTCAGTCCCCCCCATCCCTCTCACTCAGTCCCCCCCACGCCTCTCAGTCCCTCCCCCCCATGCCTCTCTCAGTCCCCCGATGCTTCTCTCTCTGTCCCCCCATGCCTCTCTGTCCCCGCATTCCTCTCTCTGTCTCCACTCCCCCCACAAACTCAATTCTGTCTCGTCTCCCCTCAAACATACTGTTTCATTTTAAGTATATATACCACTGAGGGGCTCTGCTTCTCCCTCACAGTTTGCGAGTATCAGCTTGAGGCAGCACAGACTCTGCCGCTAGGCTGGTCACCATGATGACCACAGGTCCACACTCAGCCTCCCTAGTCACTTGATGACTGGAGGCTGGCCTTTAAATGAGGCACCTAGAAGCTCTGTGCATGCAGAGAGGCATAGCAGAGTAGGGAAGTGCCAGCAGGCTGAGCTGAGCCGCCAGTAGTGGCTGAATGAGCTGCATGTGGTTTGGGAGCCGCAAGTTGCCAAACCCTGCACTATATCCTTGAAATTACAGTAACACCCTAGATCAGCCCTCATTGATATCTTATCAGTTAAAGGAGAGGTAGCGTTTACGTAACTCTAAAAGCAGCAGTCCAGGCTGCGTTTTTATTATTATTTATTTTTCCTGTAATATGTGCATCAATACAATCCACACAATGAAAAGTAATTGGCTAAGATGCTGATCGATCCGTTCTCCCTTGATCAATCGGTGAAGCTTCGGTTCGGGGTTTCACTAAATGGATGCAGAGGAGTATTGACTAAGTATCTGTGACTTTGTCAATGGTTGCTATAGAAGTAAAAAAGGCTTGCTACATTATAATTTGTTCATACAGTCCAGGGGGAGCATGTGGAAAGAGAAGACAAAACAATCTAAGCGCAGGTGTATAGTACTGTAAACTATAGAGGGTATTGATTGTAACTTGGCTCTATGCGCAGCCTACTCACAGGATACAAGTAGATAAAAGGCACTTTGAAAATGGATCAGCGGCAGGTAACTCTGGGGAGATATGGCAATCTGTGTTCCCATCCAGTAACTCCCGAGAGATGTTACCATTAAAAAGAGAGATGAGGAGAAACTACATAGCACAGATCAATTAAATTAGATGAAAATCTTTATGTAAAATATAAAGGACGCACTTACAATAGTGCTTTAAAAACAAGGCAATTCACACATATTCGGGTAGCCGGATTAAACCACAGCACAGTCGCTCTCACCGCCTCTTCACAGTCTGGTGTCTGTATCACTGGGTTAGTTCTCGGTGGAGGTTGCTTCCCTGTTCCATCGCGTCCGGATCGTGACGTCACGTCCGCTCTGCTTCCCGCGGCTCAAAGACTTTTCAGCGAGCAACGCAGGAACTCACGCTGAACAGTCCTCGAGCCGCGGGAAGCAGAGCGGACGTGACGTCACGATCCGGACGGATGCGACAGAGCAGGGAAGCAACCTCCACCGAGAACTAACCGAGTGATACAGACACCAGGCTGTGAAGAGGTGGTGAGAGCGACTGTGCTGTAGTTTAATCCTGCTACCCGAATATATGTGTGAATTGCCTTTTTTTTAAAGATACACCTTGATAAAGGACACACGGCCCGAAACGCGTAGGTGTGGTGTTTTTTGAGCTGTCCAGGGGTTATTTTGGATCCATTTAAGGAATAAATCATTCATTTTACTTGTGAGCCTCCTCCTGTTTTTCTCTGGCAGTGCGCTGCCCTTTTTTTACTACTAACCTTGTGCACGAATTAAAAGTGTAAAAAAAAAGGGGCGTGGCCAGGACTCTAAACTCAGCTCCTCAGATTAATTTGGGCATAAATGACTAGAAAATATACCCCCTAAGAACCACGATCGCAGAGACCCAGGGAGAGGACTCAACCCCAGACCTGCAGCTCGAATCTTGAGCTCCCCGGCACCCAGATCCCTGATCGGCAAGGCACAGAAGAAACTGCCTTTGCCGAGATCCTCTGAGGCCCCCAAGATGGCCACTGGCTGCGCGAGGTCAGCATGAAGTAAGCGCCGCATAACCGCCAAGCAGGGGGAGATCACCGACTGGGAGCGGACGTGCTCTGTTGCGGCCACAGCTCCGGTGCCGTCACAACTGATCGAGGAGGGCGAGCGGGAGGAGGAGAGCCGTGAACCGGAGCAGCGGCTGGCGGCAAGCCAGAAGAATCGGAAGGGACAGAGCGCACTGGAGACAGAGCGTGAAGCAGAGGGGGGCTACCTAATCGGACTCTCCGCTCCAACACTGCGGTGGGCTCCTGGCTGTCAGCTGCAGGCATTGCGGTAGCTGGGAGGCTCCAGGGGAGTGGAGGAGCAGCCACCTTGTTCCAGCAACCCTTAACGCGGCCGTCAGGGTAAACAACCAACACCCTACTAAAAAGTGCAGGGCCCAGAACAACCCAGACCCAAGACAGAACTGAGGCCCTCTAAAAAGCATCAGAAAACTTAAGTAAGTGCCCCCCCGACCCCCCCCCCCCCAAAAGGCTCGTCCTCGCCCACGTTTATTCAAACCCAAACAAAGTCTATAAGGTTTAGCCAACAGCCCAATATCAATCTCCCACTGGGGATCAACTACACTCCCCCGTTTCTGTGGATACAAGAACAAAAGAGGGCAGAAGAGTAAACATAGCTGGTTAAGAAGACGCCCTGAGACCCAAGCTCCATAATTACTCCGAACTTCAATTTAAGCTTAGGAAAATGGATTGGCTCCATCTAACTATCTTGGGGGGGAGAAAGCGCAATTATAAATCTGATCTTGTCCAAGTTTTATTTACCATGGCGTCGAAAGCAGTTAGAACCATCAAGAAGAAGAAGATCCAGAATGAGGTCCGTGAATACTTTAGAAGCCAGGGCCGGCCAGTACTGCAACAGGGGGAGTTGGAAGCGGCCCCCTCTGTGGAACACCCAGAACCTGAACCAGGGGTGGACATTGAAAACCTGTCCACAAAGAATGATTTACTTTTTTTCTATAATAAAATCGAATCTCTAATGCAAGCAGCAGTGAAAGACCTTAAAGAGGAGATATCTTCCTTGGGGGAACGCACTAGCTCCTTGGAATCCAAGGTCGGCGCCACAATCACCCGGCAATCTCTGATGGATGTTGAGCTCAAGGAAATGAAGGCCCAACTTCTAGTCATCAAGGATAATCAGGAGGATGCGGAGAATAGAGACCGCCGTAATAATCTTCGGATCCGGGGGATCCCAGTGTCTATAACAGACATTGAGGGATTCATGAGCAATTGGCTTACATCAGCCCTTCCGAATTCTACAAAAGAGTCTTTTACCCTGGACAGATGCCACAGAGCTTTAAGATCGAGGCCTCAACCAGGAGATAGACCAAGGGATGTGGTGCTGAGATTCCACTACTTCAAAACAAGGAAAGCTTTCAACATGGTGATGAAAGGCTCCAGAGACCTCAAGTTTCAAAATGTTCCCTTACAGGTATATGCAGATCTTGCATCCTCTACACTTGCCAAAAGAAGAGATCTCAGAGAGGTGACGGCGAAGCTAAGAGACCACAATACCAAGTATAGATGGACATTTCCCTTTGGTCTTCAAGTAGTAAAAAATGGGATACCTCTGACTCTCAGGAACCCGGACGAAGGTGAAGCTTTCCTTGGATATTTGGGCTTGGGCTCCCCCCTTTCCAGACGTGCACCGGGGGGCAGAGCCCCAGACTCTAGATCCATCCTGGTCCACGATTCCTGTGAGAAGATCCCCTCAAACGAGCTCTTCGACGAAACAGCTACCTGAAGCTGGGTCCAAACCCTAAGCCGAGCTGTAGTGAGAACCCTCTTATCCTGGAGCCATCTTGGCCTATGATTCCCACGAGAAGATTCTCCCACCCGAACATTCCGGTGAAACAGTCATCCGCAGCTGGGACCAAAACTTAAGCCGAGTTCCAGATCTATATTCCGGACCTGAGTAATTATTGTATTGTATATCTTCTTAGGTTCAACCCTATGTTGGTTCACTTATGGTTCACCAGTGTAGTCGTTGATTTTTGTAGGACCATAGCCTAGTTATATTTAAACAATTTGTTCAAAGTTGCCTGGATTGTCGGTTTCCTGGAGTCCTGGCCGCCAACCCCCAACTATTTCTGTGTCACTATAGACACAGTTGCCCTTGTTTTTTTGTTTTTTTTCCCACACCCTGGATTTTTTCTCCCAAGGGCAGGTGAGTATCAGTATTGTGTCTCCGAAGACGTATCCATACTCACTCTTTTTTTGTTTTGTTTTTTACATTTTCAGCACCCTCCCCCCGCTTTTGTTTTTTTCCCCCGGTTCTTTAACCCAGGTTAGCCAATAGAAAGCGAGGGCAGTGGTTGTCAGGGAGGCAGATTAAAAACAGATTTTTGGTATTAACCAAATTCTCCAGAGATGGTCTCTACAGCAGATTTAGAAGGTTTTATGTTGACCCCATATTTAAATCGAAGCAGAGTTTAGCAAAATATCTGTGGATTCGATAAAGTGTGGTTCCCTCCATCTCTTTTTCTCCCTCCTACCTTTCCGTCCCTTCCTTCCCCCCCCCAACCCCCCCTGCATCATTTTCCCTAAAAAAAATTATCTTTGTACTTCCCGGCAAGAAATGTTATTCCTCCACATTGTTGCTTCCCCTTCCCCACTAACCCCCCCTTTTTAATATTTTGTATCCACCCCCCTTAAACGTTTTATCTCTGTATATCTCTGCTTGAAAAATAATAAAAATTCAAGTTTCAAAAAAAAAAGTTATTGCGTCTAACTATTTGAGCAGATGTAACATGAGTATCATAGAACAGAAGGTTCTTTATATAGCATAGGCAACATACTCCATGATTTACAAAACAAACCTAATGCCACAATTTAGCAGAACCTTACAATATAATGTCGATGCACAGGATGCTAGAAGACAATATTTACTAAACTGTATGCTAAATTTTAACACAGATTTAAACCTATTCTTTTAAATAACTAGAAGGTAGGGTTCCTCTACTCCAAAGCCAGTACTGTACCAATCACTGGGCCATAGTTACGAAGTGTTGCTATTTTTTGTCAGGCACCTTACGGCCTATTCAAATGAGTGACTTGGCACCTCTTGGCAAGTATGTCCTTATGTGTGTACCACTAAAGGTTATTTCTTTTTCAAATGTGTAACTGCTTCTGTGATATTAAGTATATTAAAATCAGCACACCACTCTTGCCATTTATAGCTTTGTATCCAATTAAATCCATCAACTTTTCTCTTATAGCATCGGATGAGACCAGAAATTGCTCAGTTATTAACACCGCATATCTATGACAAACTGGAGAACGACAGTTCAGTGTATGAATATGACAGCATTAAGGTAAAGTACAATAAGATTACAAATCTTCACTGAAGGGCCATGTGTGCTTAGATACATGATATGCATCTAAGTTAATACGAACTTCATTATTATAATGTTTTGTATTTATACAACATATGGACCACTCTGATGCAGTTGTAAGGATTTTAATGTTCCATGCAGTCGCTGGTAAAGATGCAAGTGGCTGTGATTTTCAATATTTTTCTGTAAATTTAGATACTTACCCATAAAAGCTGCCCAAAGTGCTTTCTAATCTATATAACAAGCATTAGAAAAACAATCAGTGTGGAAAATGATGGGTATTGCTCTCCCTGTTCATAATGGATCTGTGTTGCGGCTCCTCTAGAGTGCATGATGTTGCAAAATATAAATATGCATATATATGTTCACACACCTATTTATTTATGTTTATCAGGGAGTTGGTGGTAACCTCTTTTTTGTGGACCATAATCACCTTGAAGAACAGATCCATGAAGGCAAAAGCCGTCAGAACATTCATGAAGCTGCTTTTGTGAGATGCCTCTGTCTCTACTTTATACATCAGGGCTACGATCCATCCCAGATCACCGTCTTAACAACTTACACTGGGCAACTCCACTGTTTACAGAAAATGATGCCCAAGTCCAAGTTTGAGGGTGTCCGACTTTGTGTGGTTGATAAATATCAAGGGGAGGAAAATGAAATAATAATCCTCTCATTAGTGAGAAGCAATTTAGAGGGCCAAGTGGGCTTTCTTAAAATACCAAACCGAGTCTGTGTTGCCTTATCGAGGGCCAAGAAAGGATTATTTTGTATTGGCAACATGCAGATGCTCTCCAATGTTCCCCTGTGGAGCAAAATCAATGATGTGCTAAAAGCAAATGGACAAATAGGGAGAGAGCTGAAACTGCAATGTGAAAATCATCCCAACACGTTATCCTATGTGTCCACATCAGAAGACTTCAAGAACGTCCCAGAAGGTGGGTGCACAATTCCTTGTGAATATCGGCTGAACTGTGGTCACGTTTGTACATTGCTTTGTCACCCCTATGACCCAGAGCATAAAAAGTTCATTTGCAATAAGCCGTGTCCTAAAGTCATTTGTGAAAATGGGCACAAGTGCAAGAAGAAGTGCAGCGAGCCATGTGGGAAGTGTGAAGTGCTGGTGCCAAAGAAGATCCCCACATGTGGACACATTCAGGATGTTCAGTGTTCAAGGTCGCCAGACAAATTCATATGCAAAGAGCCATGTACTAAAACCTTAGAATGTGGTCACCAGTGTTTCAGATCGTGTGGTGAGATCTGCACCCGAAAATGCCCTGAAAAGGTAACAGTGGAACTGGAATGTGGTCACACAATTAAAACATTATGCCATTTAAAGTCTGAAGCAGAGATGAATGGTTGTAAGTTGATCTGTAATGTGTCATGCCAAGAAGGCCTGTCATGTGGTCACCCTTGCCCTGGAAACTGCAGCATCTGCTTGAAAGATGGACCTCATATGGACTGTGCAAAACAGTGCGACATTGTACTCTTGTGCTCTCATCGCTGTGAAGAAAAATGTTCAAAAGATTGCATTTGCTGTTTACGCGTCTGTGAGAGAAAATGTTTCCATGGCAAATGTTCTCATAAGTGCAATGATCCATGTGCCCCTTGCACAAAGCTATGTGGGTGGCGATGCATGCATGAGAAGTGCACCAAACTTTGCTGGGAGTCTTGCAACAGAAAACCCTGCGACAAACCCTGCAAGAAAACATTGAAGTGTGGTCACCCATGCATTGGCCTGTGTGGGGAGCCCTGCCCCACGAAATGCAGACAATGCAATGCCGATGAGGTGACCGAATTGTTCTTTGGCAAAGAAGCTGACCCAGAGGCCCGCTTTGTCCAGCTGATGAACTGTCCTCATATCTTTGAGGTGACCGAATTCTCCAAGTGGATGAATCAAAAGGAAGAAGACCAAGTGATCAAATTAAAATCCTGTCCCAAATGTTCAAAAGCCATCAGGCAAAGTTTGAGATATGGCGATTTAATCAAACAAACCCTCTCTGATATCGAAACTGTGAAGGAGAGGATAGTGTGCAACTGGCTGAATCAGTTAGAAGTGTTCCTCAATGAAAATGAAGCTGTACTAAGGCACTTTCCTGCGGCTAGTCAGGCAATGCAACAAGACAGAAAAATCACCCTTCGTACGCTGATGCTAGTTAGTGAGAAATTACAATTCTGGCTGAAACTTGGAGCAATAAAAAACAAGGTAGAAGAGGTGCCTCAACTGCAACACTATGCAGTTGAATATATTACTATTCTTTCTGACAAGATTGTAGAGGCTAAACGTAAAATAGACATTTTAGAAGAGCACTACAAATTGTTCGTGTTGTCTCTTGAAGTAGAGATCGCGTATCTCGAAAAACATCTATCTGATCAGTTTGTTCAAGATGCTAGAGATCTGATCAAGCAAATGAACTTCGGGAAAAAAACAATAACTCTGGAGGAAGTGCATGCTAAATTAAGAAAGTTTCCAGAATCAATGAAGCTCATCACTTTGATAAACGATAAGAAAAGTATTGTCGATACAGCAATGCTGAGACAAGATCACTGGCACAAATGCTCTGCAGGGCACATATATATCGCCAGAGAAGATAAAGAAAATATGCTTCCTTGTCCACAATGCAACCATGATGCTGAAGACCAAGATTAGTAGACCAAGTGGGCTGTTCTCAAAGATGGCTTAATGCTATATTTGATCACAGTACTGAAGGATTGTTATTATCAACAAGAACATAAAAATATGAGCAGTATCAGTCTAATTAAAAATGTTTTGAATTGTCTGTCGATAGGTGACAACGTCAGATTATCTTTCAACAGCTGTATTAAATAACATGGTTTGATAATAGCTTTTAGCACAGATTGATCTGGTAGTTAAACAAGTTAAGATTTATGTTACTCACATTCTCACAAAATTGTTGTACTCGGCACCTAACAAATGTGTTGCTATCATTTTTGGCTACGTTGAACTAGACTAGTTTATGTATTGAGCTTAAGGACATGCTTATGATCAAGATTAGGAAAGTGAAGAAACGTATACGATGTGTGGAATAATGATCACTTGTTAATGTACAACAATTACATTGGCCTTTTTAACCCCTGTCTAAAAAGACCTTGATCTAGTTCAAACGTGATTTTATTTAAATCCACAATATATTTTAGGGATGATTGTGATATCCCTGTGCAGGATGTTAATGTGACATATGGTTACTCGCCAAACTGCATTGGTGTGCCTAGTAGTACTGCACTACCCTTTCTCTCAAGAGAGACCCAAATGGGGCAGTTTGCCGCAGCCAACACACCGCCAGCCGTCTCTCCGCAGCCAACTCACCGCCGCTAAGGTAAATTAAGGGTTAATTTTAGGGATTATAGGGTAAGGGCTCCGATTATGCGGTTATAGTTCAGATTTTTAGGGTAACTGGTTAACATTGGGAGGCTTTTGGGGTAGGGAATAAGGTTAAGGGGCTACCTCCGCAGTGAGACGGCGAGCTGCCCTCCGTGGCGAAAAGTTGGCTGTGGTAAGTGATCCTAGACCAGAGAGAAACTTAACACAAGAAATACTCTTCAGTATGCGAGGCCATTTGGTTTATAATATCTGTTGGAAGTTTCCAATACGTTATGGGTTATTTATAGGGCAAAAACCTGAACAAATATTTATAGGGCAAAAACCTGAACAAATAATGCATAAAATGGTGAAAGGATCAATAGTACATCCATCCGTCCTCCTCCCTGCTTTTCACTCTCATTAAAGCTTCTAGAAAACCAAATATGGAAACCAAAAGAAATCCTGGTAAATTGATCAGGCTGATATATCTACTCTAGGTGCACAGTATAAATCAGAAGGGAAGTCCTTGTCAGTAATTTCTACATCAATCAGGATTACTGATCTAAAATGCTATTGTGTGGTAGAGGCGAATGCCCTTTTTGTAGTGATATCATTTTGGCTTTTCAGTTGCACACAATATGCACATTCGGTATGAAAATGAGCACATCTTCCCAAATTAATTCTTAAGCAATTTAAAAAAGTGCCAGAGAGGAAATGTTTCTCACCTACGTCAGGCTGGTGAGTCTGATAGTTTGCCTATATTCTGCAAACCTAATTCAGAATATTACACAGAAGGTGTTAAAGGTGTCGTTAAATCTAAACACATTAAACAAATGTCAGCGATGTGTGTAATAGGTTAACGCTAGCTTAATGGCTGATTTAAAAGAATGTATATTGGAATATTTTTCAAATGAAAATGGCTTTACTAATCATAAAGTTGAAGTTATCATTTTTACAAATATTAACAGGTTAGGCTGTAATAAAATCTAAATAACAAACATTTCCCACTCTTTATAAATATGTATAATGTGTGTTTTTATTATTAATCAATGATGTTGTGTTTACCCTTTTGGCATATTGCTGTCATGCATTAGATCATTTTGATAAGCCTGCACCTTTCCCTCCCTAGCCCTGAGTGTTGCCAATGCCCCCTTCAATTGTCACCTACAAATGCGTAGTTCAACAAAATAGGCCCTTGTGCTTCACAATCTTGAGCTTACAATATACAAGACAGTGATATGTTGGGCTTGTCCAAATGTACAGCATAAACCGCAATATAGCAGTAAGCTCTATGTGAGAAATATTTCATCATTATTGCTTTTCTTTTAACACACAAATCTGATGCACTTATTTGCGGATGCACATCGCAACTTTTTCAGCATATCAAACATTTCTGTATATAAAGTGACTTATCAAGATGGAACAAACAGCAAATAGTATAAAACAGGACACAATGTTTGGACCCGGGAAGTACTATTGTTGTTATGTTGTTATGTTTTAACCTGCTGGTTTAATGTTGGAAATATTTTTTTGGTAGTGCTATTAAAATTAAATAAATGTATTCTATTATCTGGGCAAATACTTATTTTCCCTATAGCCAGTGGCTGAAGAGTGACGGGGAGTCTTTTGAATGATGTATGTCCAACGTTAATCTCACGTTCTACTTCTGCACTAAGAAGTCGTGTTGGCCCTCTTGGCATTTTATGCTACTATACTTTCTTGGTCCTGGGTACATACTGTATGTAGTTTAATGAAGAACATGTGCTGAACCTAGTTTTCTCATTGAGGTAATTGCAGCACTCTAATCTCCCCTACACTCCCTGGGACACTAAGCTCCTCATGTGTCTCCCTGTTAGCCCTCATTCCTCCTCTCAGCACCCTCTGTCCCTCATCACCTCATAGGTTTTTTTTTTTTGCCTCAAACTCGCCCTCTAAGCTCCGTCCTTCTCCTCCCTCCCCTTACCCTCCATTTCAGAGATTCCCAACTCAACTAACGGTGCCGGGTTTAAGGATACCCGGTCTTGAGCACAGGGGGTTCTGTCAAAATATTGGGCCACCTGTGCTAATGAGGATAGCCTTAAAACCTGCATTATTAGTGGTCCTTGAGGATTGAAATTGGGAACCTCTGCTTATTTCAAATACCTTCCCACAAGTCCCTGCTAAGAATTGTTTACACGTCTCACCATTTTGCTGTCAATCTATGGTGCACAGTGATCTCCGCACTCCACACACCTCGCTGAGCTCTGGGAGGCAGGTGGGACCATGTGAGAATCCATATAAAGGGAGGAAGGAAGAGGAGATCAAACAGCTGGTGTACCAACTTAGTGGCCACTGAGTACCGACATCAGCACTTCTGCCCCATGTTCACAATTACTGTACTAGAGGTTACAGAATACAACTACTTTATTTTCACACCCAGCGTCTACTACTTTTTCTAAGTACTAAATGTAAGTGACACTTTGTTTTTAAAAAGATGCATTTTAAAACGCCCCCTCACTATTTTACAGCACAGATTGCTTACATCTTTCTATACAATCTAAGGCGCTTTGTCACAATATTTAATGTATGTATTTATTTTTAAATCAAGCACTGCTTTAATAAAGTCACTTTCAATGCTGCCAACAGCATTATGCTTCTGGTGACACTAATTAGCTTTTTTGGCACCTTTTAAAAATTGACTTCTAGTGTGATATTATAAAATTTCTCAGAAATAAATATATATATATATATATATATATTCACAGTGTTCGACAAACCTATACATTTGCTCGCCCCGGGCGAGTGGATTTAACCCCCGGGCGAGTAAATATTGGCCCAAGCAGCACACGTTTGGTACTAGGTGGCGAGTAGATTTTTTTGTGTGGCGAGTAGATTTTTTGGTGATTTGTCAACCACTGTATATATATATATGTATATATATAGATATACAAAAAAGACTGCGCTTGGGTGACTGCTGCTGGCAACACCCAGTCAGTAATGAACAATAAAATCTAAGTGGATCTACACCAATGTGTTAATGAACCATATATATTCCACTAAATATCACACGTGTATGTCCCAGCATGAGTAGCCAAATTAAATAATATAAACTAATTAAAAATAGTGCTGTGGATGCCTATTTAACCCAAAAAAATGTATTAAATACTAATGAAAAATATATATAAACAAAAAAATGACAATACTTAAAACAATATCCTTGTGAGTCCAAAAAATGAAGTCCAATACAGCAAATCAAAAACACTGAAACAGGAAACAGGCAGCCTTCTGATAGGGCCCAACGACCCCCCCACTCAACCTGTATAGAAAAAGAAAAGAAAAAAAGCGCCCAATCCTAGTGCATTACTGTATAAAAAAATGGATTTAATGTTCCAAAAAACTCAATGGTTAAACTCACAAACAATGAAGATAAAAAAGCATCTATGAGAAAAATACTCATGCTCCGATTTGTCAGCAAGAAGCTTCTCCTCTGCTCAGCTGCTCCGCAGACCAGTGTGGTCCTCGTGAGTCTCTGTCCAGCAGTAACCCTCGGCACCAGTGGTTTCTCAAATTCCTCCCCCGGGGAACACAAACCAGATGTCCCTGGTTCCAAGTAAGGGGGAAGGAAGGAGGCGGAAGTGACAGGACTGCAGATGGTAGCAGTCTTTGAGTGAGGTGGCAGCAACTTGCTCAACAAACGCTAGGTCACAGGCAGTCGGAGCTGGGACAAGGAAGGGGTAGGTTGTATGTGCAGGTGTTTGTGGCACCTGCACTAGGCCAGACACCCCCTTGTAACAGGGGACTTATCCCTGTTCACAAATGTGCCTCTAATCCAGCAGTGTGGTGGTTAACTGCTGTTAGGCAATAAACTAACACCACCTGGCTGATTACAGGTCTTAGAAAAAGCCTGCCTCTGAGACAGGAAGAGAGATTCCTTAGTCCACAACTGGGCTGAACCAAGGAAGGACAGATGTCTTGAGCGGCAAGCTGACAACAAGACAAAGGGGACAAGATTCTAAACTTGGAGCCTGACATTGCCTGAGTACACAAGGGTGCGGATCCAAGAGAGCAGAGAAGCTTCCCCTACAGCAACCCAGCTAACAGATGAGACTTTTCTTATGACTATTTTCTATGTCTATCTATGTATATAAATGTCTCTGATTTGGGCTGGTGAATCGCTGGGCTAACTACTCAGTTAAAGAGAACTGGATCACAAGTGTATATATACTCCAGAGTGGAGCGGATTTTGTTTGCTGATTTACATGTTTGCTCATCGCGGACGACGCCATCGCTGGATCAGTGGATCCTGTCTTCCTTGCTGTCGGCGCGCCCGGGTGCTGGAGCACCCGGCAGGTACCTCATCTCACCAAAGTGCACCAACTATACACGGCTGCGCTGTCACACACTTGGGTGGGTGGTTGGTTCTGTTGACACTGGGATGGTATGGTGCCCGGAGCACCTGAGTACATTGGGGTAACACCGCAGGGGTGTTGACACAGTGTTGGGAAGGCACTGTGAGGGGTTGCGGCCCTGCGAGGCCTAGTGTTACAGTAGTAGTGTCATTGTTTATGATTGTTCATATATCTACAGTAAAGTGCTATTGTTTTATTACATCAGTGTGTGTTGTTCATATATGGTCCTGCACGGGGCTATCCCACATAGTTAGGATCCCGCGCAGGTGGAGGCGCTGTCACCATCGAATCAGGTACACCCCAGGCTCCAAGCGGCGGAGGTTCAGGCCTCCTGTGAGCCACAGGTAAAGCACCATACACACCGAAGCCACCCTATCTCCCAGGGGGTGGGGGAAAGTGCGCTACATAGATTAATTGTTGATATTGGGTTCGATTCAAAGAAAGCACCCCAGATTGAAGTCCTCATGTAGGTGTCACAGTATCAAGTTATCAAGGTATCAAAAATACACAAATGAAAAAGATCCAACATTTTATATATATACATAAACAAACCATTAAAAAGGTGCCATGAGTCCTACTAAGCTGTATGTATAGGAAAGGAAAAAAGGGGATACGCGCAGGACTCATACGGTAGTATAAATTTATATTGGGTGAAGGTATCAAAGGGTGAGTATTACACGTACAGAAATTCTGTTCTTTAAAGCATGTCATGCAACAATCGGCATGGGTTTACCACGGCTGATCCACTTCTATCATGAGGAAGGAGCATCATCGGCTGCTGGATCCGATAGCCACGGAACTTCTTAGGAGCGGCCTCCTATCCCGGTAGGTATGCAGAAGGTAACCTCGGTAGATATTCTTTCCTCTACAGAAGGGGTGTGCAAAGTTTCCCGCATGAGCCCCACCTGTTTCTTCTTACATGGCTCGGGCGTCAAATGACGCAGTTTGCCATGGAAACGCATCACTAGAACTCAAGATATGTTAAAAGTTACAGGCCTAGCGCGATCCCCGGCATTTATTTAAAATGCCTTTGGGGAAGCGCGGGGCCTATGTAACAGCCGCACCCGCACTTTGCGCACCCCTGCTCTACAGGTACCAACGCCATAAAGGCGTCCAAGGTGTCTGGAGCACCGGAGCAAGCACCAGCGTGTCTGCTGCACTCCGACAAGAAAAAAAACAGCTGTCCTGTTTAGCAGTAAGCGGTGGCTTGTGACGTCACCGCTGCATTGCAAAAGCAACAAGACGGTGGATTTGTAGACAGAGCCCCGAATGTTACAGCAAAGGAGTTTTTTAATAGCTGGATTGCTATTGTTGAATCGAGAACTTCCAGTTCTAGCCCACATCGAACACGTTTCGTAGAAATGCATCTATTTCATCAGGGAATAAAATGTTCTGAGCTTATGTCGGTATTTACACACCTTAATCAAACTCAATTGGTCAGAGTAAAACAGTATTTGTGTGTAGACCAATCCAGATACTTTATGGTTATTGGACAAGGTATGTTACAGATAATAGTTCATTAAGAACATTAAGTACACATAGATTTACCTATATTAAATCAAGGCTTTATGACTGACTCAGGAGGGGATGATAGACATAATAAACAAGAAACTACATATAAAGGATATAATAATAGCATGTACTTGTATAGCGCTGCTAGTTTTACATAGCGCTTTACAGAGACATTTTGCAGGCACAGGTCCCTGCCCCATAGAGCATACAATCTATTTTTTGGTGCCTGAGACACAGGGAGATAAAGTGACTTGCCCAAGGTCACAAGGTTCCCCTGCTTCAAACTCTGTGCCAGTCAGTGTCTTAACTCACTGAGCCACTCCTTCAAGAACTCTAATAAATATGAAAATTATAAGAAAGACTACCCACAATGGAGACATGACAAAGAAAGAGAAAACCTAACCAAAACTCGAGGGTTTGATTCCAAATATTCAAACAAACCCTCTCTTCCTCAAAGACATATGTCAGATCAAAATTCATCAGATCCCTCACATTTTTTAGAAACACTAAAAGTGAGATACAAAAATCCCCAGGAAAAAGATTCAGACTGGGATACAGGGGAAGCCACCCCAGAGACCCTGCAAGGGTTAAAAAGACTGTTCCCACTAGAAGAGGTGCGAGAGGGGGGGGGGGGGCACTACCAAAACGCAAAGAAAAATGTTTGGATTAAGTAACTCCTCTGTTAAAGGGATTTTTAATTTATCAACAGTAAAATTTATAGAGCGTCAGAAATTCATCTTGGGGAAGGGTGTGTTCTCTAAATTATGTGGTCCAAATGGATTTCAACTCTTTACAGATCTAAACAAATTCACACGTAACCTAACTCTAAAACGTCATTTTATAAAAACAGATACTAATTATTAGAGAATAAATGGGAATGCAGTCAATATAAATGTTTCTTCTACACTATAGGCCAACACACAACTTTGCCAACACACAACTTTTAAGCCTCAATCGAAATTCTATCAGGCACATTCAAAAGGGAACTATATTGACACTTTTTTCAACTTAGTAAATAATGAATTCAATGACTTAATTGAACATCAGAAATTGGGTACAATGAAACAAAATATAAGTAGAAATGAGACTTTGGCTTTAAAAGTATTACGAGATAATAAAGACTTTATAATAAGGCAAGCCAATAAAGGAGGTGGAGTAGTCCTCCAAAACAGGATGGACAATCAGCTCACAGGCTGATTCTTGATCTCACCTTCTATATGAAATTTAAGTCTGATCCTACAAATCAATTTATTGAGGAACTTAGGTAGCGTCCTAATAATGCATTATCTGAATCAGTACAGCTGACCCTTCGAGTGTCACTTTTTTTACACACTCATGTAGCCACAGAGACTGCACCCTTTCATATGTTCCAATACAGGGTATAATATCTGATATGATACCTCTGGTTTTACATGTGGCAAAGGGGGAGGGGGAGTTTTACCTTTTAGCTCCTTCTGTTGTTTTTTTCCTCTAAGTTGGTTCTATCTGTTTAGTTATCTACGACTGTGCTACCCCAGTATTCAACTAACTACAGGCATACTGTACCATTAGGAGTTGCCTATCTGCAATCTATTTACAGTCATCAATAGAAACAATATGTATAGCATGTTTGTTCTTTGTATAAATATCCTTTACTATAGTACCACTTGTAGAGTGGTTGTGGGAGGGGGAGTTTGCTTACTCTTAGTAGGCTCAACCTTCTATTTTTGCCAAACTGGCGAGCCTTGTCACTACCCTACTGTATTGGAGGGGACAGTTACATTAGTACTGTATTTGAGCTTCCATTTTTGAAGCCCCATGTTTGCGCCAGGGAGTTTTTTTTAATAGAGTAATGCAGCGCACCGCGATCCAAAGGAAGAACAGGTCTGGCCAAAAATATCTGATCTTTATTGAAGTGTCATAAAATCAAGGGATGCAACCCTTCTACGCGTTTCGTGCATATCACTTGATAAAGTGCTATGCACGAAACGCGTAGAAGGGTTGCATCCCTTGATTTTATGACACTTCAATAAAGATCAGATATTTTTGGCCAGACCTGTTCTTCCTTTGGATCGCGGTGCGCTGCATTACTCTCTACTTTGCTGGACTACACTCTCTACAGCAGCACGCGATGGAGGGGAGACTCTGGTGAAAGCAGTGGTACAGTGAGTACTCAGGGCCAACCAAATGAGGTGGAGGAGGCTGTCTCTGGACTACCTACCCCCACCTTCAGGGTATCTGGTGCCCCAACTTTTGAATACTCAAATGCATGAATTGATAATAATCAATATCCAGATTGTACTCCCCTCTTTCCTGTGTATAGGACACTTTTGAGCACCTTACCTCACCCTAACTCAGTTTTTTTTAATACCCTTCATTTTATCTATATCATTAAAAATTGTTTTTATATTACTTACATCACATTATCACACTGTTTGGATGTCCTGAGCCCTGCCATTCTTGTTTTGGTTATACAGTACTATCATACCATATAGTGGGATTGAGTGCTGTTATACAGGAGACCTTACTGGTCTACTGGCCCTTCTCGAGTCTGTTGTTCACCAGTATTTCACAATTGGTCTATAGCTTCCTAATAATGCATTATCTGTATCCATACTTCCGAAAATGAAATTTGCCTTCCTCCTTGTTAAAAATCCAAGGATCCCGATATTTTATCCTCTCCCCAAGGTACATAAATCCATTCCTGCCCCTCCCTCACCCCCCCCCCCCCCCTGGAGACACATTATATCGGGGATACAATCGCTAGCATCTAATCTCTCCCAATACGTGGATTTTTTCCTTCAGAGAATTGTCAGTACTCTACCCTCGTACTTAAACAGGTTTAGGACAGCCGTAGAGTCTTTTAACAACTTTCAGTGGAAGGACAGTTATAGGTGGGTGACCTGAAACATGCAGGCCTTGTACACTCACATTCTCCACGACCAGGGAATAGAGTCGGTAAAGGGATTTTTATCTGGAGACCCTAAACTACATGTATTGAAATGTCAATTTATAATCAGTGCCATAGAATTCAACCTCACCCACAATTATTTTCTTTTAATCTCACAGTTTTACCTGCATGTCTGCAGTACAGCTATGGGGTTGCCTCTAGCTACGCAAACCTGTATTTGGGTACCTGGGAAAAACATATCATCATATCTGGTCTAATGATCCATTTGCCAACAACATCAAATTGTGACGACGCTACATAGATGATGTAATATTTATGTGGGAGAGTGACACCAACTCTTTAGACAATTTCTTGATTTATTTAAACGACAACAGTATGAATTTGAAGTTTACTTCCACTAGCAATAGTACATTGTGACAGGGTGAAAGAACGTCACCAGCCATATACCTGGCAAACCTATGTTTAGGCTTGCAGTGCAGCAGTGACGAGGTTAAGTTTCAGTTGAGAAGGGCTGCTTAATTAGTCTGACCCCAGCTGCATAATGAAAGTTTTTTAAAACCCCCAGGCTGTACACACATGCAGACTAGCTGGTCAGGAGACAGGACTGAAATACTGAAGAGATTACTGCTATAAGGTCTGTTTTACAAAGTACATGTATGATGAACTTTCTGTGTCCTGCATGCTGAGGAAAAGCTGCCTTGTTTTCTATGCTGAAGAGAAGCTATTTTGTTTTTGTCTGCTGAAGAGAAGCTATTTTGTTTTTCTATGCTGAAGAGAAGCTATTTTGTTTTTGTGTGCTGTATATTTTTAAGGCTCAATAAAGAAGCCTTATCAAGAGAACCCGCGTGTGTGGTTGCATGTACCCTGCAACATATGGTGTCAGAAGTGCCGGGATTTTGAGAGGCCCCTGCAGTTGAAGGGCCACACACACACAAAAATGAGAAAAATTGAAGAATTTTTAAAAGAGTTTCTGTTCGAGCAGACCAGACAGCAGGGACTGTTAATGCAGAAGCAGGCCCAATTACTATTGCAGCAGCAAACCCAGCTCCTAACCCAGCAGCAGGCAGCACAGGATGAGCGGATGGCCAAGCTGCTGACCCAATTCCAGGGGTCTGCCAGTCCAGAACTTGCGAACAAACCCCTGGTCCTCCTGAGGAAAATGGCTCCGAACGAGGATCCAGAGGCTTTTCTACTGACATTTGAAAGGGTTGCCAAAGCTTAGGGCTGGGCTGCAGATCGCTAGGCAACTGCTTGGGCCCCGCTCCTTATAGGAGAAGCCCAGGCCTCATATCAGGGCCTCCCAACAGATCAGACAATGGACTACCAACAATTATAGGCTAAAGCAGTAAAATTCAGGGCATTATTGAAAACCCTGCTCTCTGATTGGTTAAAATTCCGGGCTTTATCCACAGTAATGCCCTGAAAAAAACAGTTTGCAAAGTGCAGTTTTCAATCTGTTTATTTCTAGCCAATCAGCTTTCAGAACAGCTGAGACAGGGGAGGGGATTGGTTTGAATTAAGTAGCAGCTCTGAGAGATGGCAGGGGATTGGTCAAAACAGTCACAGTTTGACTCCTCCCCCTCCCGAGCTGACTGAGATTTTCTGAGCAGATTCAGTTGAATTGGGGGGGGGGGGGAGACTGCAAATAAGTAAGTGTGTTGTGTGTGGGGGGGTGTAGAGGTGCTGTGTGTGGGGGGTGTAGAGGTGCTGTGTTGTGTGTAGAGGTGCTGTGTTGTGTGTAGAGGTGGGGGGGGAGTGCAAAGTTTAGTAAGTGGCTGCATTTTTTATTGTGGCTGCAGTGTGTGTGTGTTGTGCTGTTGTATGTGTAGCAGCAGCTTGTGTGAGTGTAGAGCTGATGTGTGTGTGTGTGTGTGTGTGTGTGTGTGTGTGTGTGTGTGTGTGTGTGTGTGTGTGTGTGTGTGTGTGTGTGTGTGTGTGTTTGTGTGTATAGAGCTACTGTGTGTGTGTGTGTGTGTGTGTGTGTGTGTGTGTGTGTGTGTGTGTGTGTGTGTGTGTGTGTGTGTGTGTGTGTGTGTGTATAGATCTCGTGTGTGTGTGTGTGTGTGTGTCAGTAGCAGTGTTTATTGGTGTAGCATGTGTGTGTAGCAGCGGAGTTTGTGTGTGTGTGTAGAGCTGCTGTGTGTGTAGAGCTGCTGTGTGTGTAGAGCTGCTGTGTTGTGTGTGTAGAGCTGCTGTATTGTGAGTGTAGAGGAGGTGCTGTGTTGTGTGTCTAGAGCTCGTGTGTGTGGTGTGCTTGTGTGTGTAGAGGTGCTGTGTGTGTAGAGGCACTGTGTTGTGTGAGCTGCTGTTGTGTGTGTGTGTGTGTGTGTGTACACAGAGGGACGGTAGTGTGTGATATAGATATCTGCAGTGTAAGCGTATATAGAGGTGGTTTCATGTATTTACCATTTTATTTTAATAAAAAAATCTATTTAACTATACAAAAGTGTCTATTATTCATGAAATAAGCCTACATTTAGCCTATAATAGTAATAATCCCCTCAGAACAGGGCATTACTGGCCAATAATGCCCTGGCTGGGTTAAAGTCCCTCGGCTTCGCCTCGGGCCTTCAACTCTTCCAGCCAGGGCATTATTGGCCAGTAATGCCCTGTTCTTTGGGGATTATTACTTAAGTAAAAGCCGCCATACTGGATCGCTTAGGTCTGACCCCAGAGACCTACCGGCAGCAGTTCCGGAACCTGAAGTACACCGCTAAGATGAGACCCCGGGTCCTCGCTCAGCGGTTATTGGACTTGTGTACTCGCTGGATACAACCCGAGAAGTGCACTAAGGAGGCAATTCTTGAGCAAGTGGTGTTGGAACAATTCCTACAGATAATACCCCCTTCCGCACGCTCGTGGGTAAAACGCCATGCTGCTGAAACCCTCGCTCTGGCGGTCCGACTCGTTGAGAACTTCCTTGGGGCCGACGGATCCAACTTCACCAGCACTTGCGGAGACCCAAAGAGGGAGATTGGAACAACGGGGAAACTACGGCCCCTCCATGCGCAACCGCCAAGTGCCACGAAAGGAGCAGTCCTTCCAACAAGGAAGAAGTCAAAACACCGGGTCGCCGAGACCCTCATCCCCTTCCTGATATCGGTTTGTCGCCTAATGAGAGGAACTTCCGAGGACGTCGCCCACAGGACCCACCAGATGCCTGGTCTCCACTATCCGGTACAACAGAGCGCTATCCATGGCCCCCTCCTGCGAGGGAAACCTCTCCATGTTCCGCCTGCGGAGAACAAGGCCACCGGCATGTGGACTGTCCACACATGGATTGTTCCTTCAGCAGGACCGTCGCCTCGGCCTTCACAGGAGAAAATTACAAGCCCTGGCTACTTCCAGCCCAGGTTGGGGGAAAAAACGTCCAGGCCTTTGTAGATTCGGGCTCTGGGAAAACTCTGGTCTTCCAGGAACTGTTACCACCTAATGTGTGTTCTTTTGACTCTCCATAGAGTATAGAATGTATACATGGTGATGTAAAACGGTATCCGACGGCCAAAATCCGGCTACAGGTAAAAGGTCAGGAGGCCTACCTCGAAGTAGGAGTCGCTCCTTGACTCCCTGCCCCTGTTGTGCTCGGCCGGGACTGGCCTTTCTTTTCGGACCTAATGGCTCCAGTCTCTCACGAGGAGCCTTATTCTATGGCTCAGGAGAACCCTGGCAAACTGTTCCCCTTCTCGGCAGACCTTTTTCCCAGTAGACACCGGGTTCCAAAGACTCGGAAGCAAAGACGCTCTGACAAACAGGACTGGTTTCAGAAATCTGGGTCTCAAGGTGACCATTCTAGTAGCCAGAAGTCACAAGTGATGGCTGGGGATGGCCAGAGGGAGGGGGATATGGGCCCTGGGGATTTACCAGACCTATACCTCCCTGATTTTTGCCAGAGGCAAAGGGAAGATCCAGTCCTTGCTAGACAGTATGATAAGGTGGTAAAAATTTATGAGCAGATATTGAATGCACTGGGGGTGATAGCATTCCTCCATTTTGAATTATCAAATGATATCCTGTATAGGGTGAATAGGCAGACACAAACAGGGGAGGTCACCAGACAGATATTGGTTCCCAAGGCGTTTGTTAAATCTGTGTTCACTCTAGCCCATACTGACCCTTGGGGTGGTCACCTTGGCAGGGATAAAACATTGGACCGTATTTCGTCCCGATTCTATTGGCCAGGGATGCATAGTGATATTGCTAAGCTATGTGCGGCATGTCCGAAGTGCCAGCTAACTAGTCCGAAGGGACAAAAACCAGCCCCTTTGGTTCCTCTACCCTTGGTGTCTGTTCCCTTTGAGAGGATTGGGGTAGACTTGGTTTCTAGAATCTTCTGCGAAAGGACACAGGTTTATTCTTGTAATAGTTGACTATGCAACAAGATATCCTGAGGCGTTCCCCCTGAGAACAGCAACGGCGAAGCAAGTAGCCAACAAGTTGTTGGAGCTGTTCTCATGTGTTGGACTTCCCCAGGTTATGTTGACAGACCAAGGTACAAATTTTATGGCTAAACTGATGCAGGATGTCTTAAAATTACTAGAGGTCAAGTCTGTTCGGACATCGGTCTACCATCCACAGACTGACGGATTAGTGGAAAGATTTAACCGAACTCTAAAAGTGTTGCTGAGGAAATTTGTAGATTCAGAGAAGAGCGCCTGGGATGAACTTCTCCCTTGTCTGCTGTTTGCAGTGCGGGAAGTCCCCCAGGCCTCCACGGGATTCTCTCCATTTGAACTGCTGTATGGCCGCCAACACCGGGGTATCCTAGACCTCCTAAACGAGTCCTGGGAGGAACAGCGGTCCCCTTCTAAGAACACCCTGCAATATGTATTGGACCTTAGGAAGCGCCTAGATGTGGTCGGGCATTTTGCTAGGGAGAATCTTAGATCAACCCAGGACAGTCAGGAGAGACATTACAATAAAAATGCTCGCATGAGAGTGTTTCACCCAGGAGATCAGGTGATGTTGTTGTTACCCAGTTGTGAGAGCAAACTCCTAGCCAAATGGCAGGGCCCATTCGAAGTACTCCGCCGCACGGGTGATGTGGATTACGAGATCGCTCAACTAGGGTCCAGGAAGGGTAAACAAATTTACCATGTGAACTTGCTGAAACCCTGGAAGATGCAGCGAACTCTATTCATCCACCTGGTGGAGGAGGAAACGGACTTGGGTCCTCAGCCCCCCCGGGAGAACATCATGGGTGACGATAAAATCCCAATGGGTAGACAGTTGTCCTCTGAACAAAAAGGGGACTTGTTAGAAATAATTACACAATTCCATGATGTTTTTTCTGATTTCCCAGGGCAAACTAATTTAATTTCACATATGATCGAGACAGCACCTGGGGTAAAAGTACGTTCCCGTCCTTATAGGTTGCCTGAAAGTCTTAGGGCCCTGGTAGAGAAGGAGGTACAAGAAATGTTACACTTAGGAGTGATTGAGGAATCATGCAGTGAGTGGTGTAGTCCACTAGTTATGGTCCCTAAACCCGATGGGAAGGTAAGATTTTGTGTGGACCTCCGAAAGGTCAATGCGGTATCCAAGTTTGACGCATATCCGATGCCAAGGGTGGACGAGTTAATTGACGCCCTTGGTAACGCGGAATATATATCCACGCTGGACTTAACAAAAGAATACTGGCAAATACCTTTAGAGGAAAAGTCCAAGTGCAAAACAGCCTTTGCCACTTCCATGGGTTTATACCAGTTTGTGACAATGCCATTTGGATTGCATGGAGCCCCAGCCACATTTCAGAGACTCATGGATAAAGTGCTGAGACCCCATAGGGCTTATGCCGTAGTCTACCTAGATGACATTGTCATTTATAGTAAACACTGGCGGGCCCATCTAAATAGGCTGAAAGCGGTCCTCAAATCTCTAAGAGAGGCAGGGCTCACAGCCAACCCTAAGAAATGTGCCTTAGGTAAGGCGGAAACCAAATACTTAGGGTATGCAGTGGGTGGTGGAAAAGTAAGGCCACTAGCCAACAAGGTAGTTGCCCTGAAAGAAGTTCCGACCCCCCAAACAAAAATGCAGGTACGCTCTCTGCTGGGTTTAGCAGGGTACTATCGGCGGTTCATCCCCAACTACTCGGAAGTTGCAGCCCCATTATGGTCAAGGGAGTGTCAGAGAGCCTTTGAGGACATAAAAAGGTGTCTATCAGAGGGTCCCGTCCTTAGAAGCCCAGACTTCAACAGGCCTTTTGTAGTGCAAACCGATGCATCAGAGATAGGGCTAGGGGCAGTGTTGTCACAACAGTTCGAGGGAGTGAAACATCTGATCCTTTTTTTGAGTAGGAAATTGTTCCCGAGGAAAGAAAAACACTCAGTGATTGAGAAGGAGTGCCTCGCAGTAAAGTGGGCAATCGAGGCTTTGAGGCATTACCTGGCAGGAGTCCATTTTACTCTGGTGATGGACCATGCTCCATTGAAGTGGTTAAATAGTAGGAAGGACTCCAATGCTAGATTGACCAGGTGGTATATGGCCCTCCAACCCTTTTGATTTGAGATTCAGCACAGGCCTGGAAAAGAAAATGCAAATGTTGTCTTCTTTTCTAAAGAAGGGGTGGATGGTCGGGCTTCAGCCGTGCGTGGCCCCAGCCACACACTAACAGGGGAGGAATGTGACAGGGTGAATGAACGTCACCAGCCATATACCTGGCAAACCTATGTTTAGGCTTGCAGTGCAGCAGTGACGAGGTTAAATTTCAGTTGAGAAGGGCTGCTTAATTAGTCTGACCCCAGCTGCATAATGAAGGTGTTTTAAAACCCCCAGGCTGTACACACATGCAGGCTAGCTGGTCAGGAGACAGGACTGAAATACTGAAGAGATTACTGCTATAGGGTCTGTTTTTCAAAGTACATGTGTGATGAAGTGTCTGTGTCCTGCATGCTGAGGAGAAGCTGACTTGTTTTCTATGCTGAAGAGAAGCTATTTTGTCTGCTGAAGAGAAGCTATTTTGTTTTTGTGTGCTGTATATTTTTAAGGCTCAATAAAGAAGCCTTATCAAGAGAACCCGCGTGGGTGGTTGCATGTACCCTGCAACATACATCTATTGCTTTTATTGATTTGCATCTCGAAGCACATCCGGGGGATTTCGTGCAAACTAGGACTTTCTTTAAACAAGTGGGTACTAATAATCTGTTACTCGCTACGAGTAATCACAAAAAGGCCTGGATCAACAACATTCTGCTTGGTCAATTCATGCTCATAAGAAGAAATTGCAGCTCTCAAATAGATTTTGAAAAACAGTCTCGTGATCTCTTTAATACATTTCTGGAAAGACGGTATAATGCTGACAATTTGAATGAGGCTTTACTCAAAGTTAAAGATATGGACAGGAGCTCCCTGTTATGTAAAGATAAGGTTACTAAGAATAACATGTTCTCCAATTCAAGTACAGTAGTGACAAATTGGTGCATGTACAGTATAAGCAAAACATTGAAAATACTAGGCGCTTCTACACATACAAATAGTGACGTGTTATTCAAGTGACAAAATTATACACAATATTTTAGTGATAAATATGAGACTTTATATAATATATATTGGTACCTAAGTGGTTAAATATATGTTTATCAGCCTAAAGATAATTAGTTCAAGTAACATCTAAAATACTAGGCATTTGGCCAAATAAACTCTGAAATAAACTTTTAATCCTTTAATGAATAGGATATAGATACAAAGTGTCTATATATGAAAATAACTTTATCCTAATTATTACTGTCTAATATAACTGTATCAATGTTGTCAATTGAAAAATGAAATGTGATGTATGTTAGCCATTATAAAAAAAAATTTCAAACATTTTTTATTAGGTAGGAATTACAAATAGAAACAGGCAATAAAACAGGTGGTCTTCAATACCTAATATTACAGTAACATGTTTTTAACAACATAGAGGAAAGATAGGTTGGAGAAAATGGCTGGCTGAGGAGGGTAGTCCCAACCTCTGTAATCTGAGTGGGGGGGGGGAAGGAAGAAAGGCCTCATTGGCTAAGCTGAGCGTCAAAAAGAGCAACAACAACGGCCAGCCCCCATCCACAGGGATGATAGTGTCCAGCCGATAGTAGAAGGTGAAACAGAGTTGAGAAAAGAGAGAAGGATGAACTGGGAAGTGATCAGAGAGGGGGGGGATTGAGGAGGGGAGGGAGAGAGCAGGGAAGGAAGAAAGGGGGGGAAGGAGGGAAGGGAGGAGAAAAGCGAGGATCTCTCCCCTCAACCGGCCACCGGGCCCAAACGGTCCCAGCCCCGGATTCCAAACCGTATTGATGTTATTTGTGAGGAGGGTCTTCCCTTCTCTTGGGCATTAACTTCGTTGTTATCTCCGGTTTTACCACCCTGAAAGGGGAGGGTGTGGGAAGTGCGGGCGCTGAGGGCTATGTGCTTCCATTTGATCCTTTATCCAAGCAGTGAGGGTTTAATCAATGTTCTGACCATAGTTCCTATGTTTTATAGAATTTAGCTGTCGATTGTTTTAGAAAGGCGGTCAACCTTTCCATTAACATGACCTCATTTATCCTTCTCTTGACTGTCTTTAGAAGGTGGGGAGATTTTTTTCCAGGAGGCTGCTATGGCGCACCTGGCTGCTGTAAATATAAATGAGATTAGCCTCTTTGTTGGTTGGTCAATATCTGGGATGGGCTTAGCTAAGATGTAGGTGAGCGGGTCAATGGGGATTGTAAAATCGGTGGTATATTTGACAAGGGATTGGATCATAATCCAGTACTTTGCGATCTCTGGGCAAGTCTACCAAATGTGGGCCATATCCCCTTCTTGTCCGCAACCTTTCCAATATAGGTCCGATGTCAGAAGGTAAATTTGTTTCAGTCTCACCGGGTTGAGGTGCAAGGGATATAGAATTTTATAAATATTTTCTTTGA